>NW_023405371.1:0-197500 GCF_013141755.1 Anopheles stephensi | reverse complement strand
ATAAAAAGGTACAGCGGAAGGTCCTTAAAACAAAAAATTGACCTTTTGCACCACAGCGCCACGCTAAAGTTTCTTCCCCCGGTCCAAAACGTGACGCTGATCCCAAAACTCCCGCCCCCCAAATTGCCAGGAAACAGCCTAAGAAGAAGCGATCTTCTCGGACTGAAGCTCCGGTGGAAAGCCTGGCTTTTCCGACGGAGCCCATGAGCTTCCCGAGAACTCCCACCCCGTCCCTGTCCGAGATCCTTGAGTCCCTTCTTTTGACCCTCAACCTCCCGCAGCATCTGCACATGATCGCAACTTGGGCCCTTCCTTTCCTGAAGGGGATGATCAAACAGTGGCTGTCTCAATGGCCATGCTTAAGTATGATGGTCCGTTTGGATGATTAATGGCTCCTACAGCTACTGTCATACAGTGGAACTGTAGGAGTTTGCTTGGCAAGCTAAACTCTTTTAAAGCATTAGTGGGCGAACACAACTGCGATGTGTTTGCCCTCTGTGAAACTTGGCTATCGGATGAAATTAAATTAACCTTCCCGGGATATAATATAATCCGTGAAGATCGCGTTACTAGGGGTGGAGGGGTACTGATTGGTGTTCGAAAGAGTCACACTTTCACTAGAATACCCACCCCTAGACAAGAAATGATAGAAACTGTCGCAGTTAAGGCAAAACTGGGCGTTCTTCACGTGACAATTGCATCCATTTATATCCCCCCGATAGCCAATAATGAAAAGGAAAAAATTGAAAAGTTCACAGAGGATCTTGGAAATTTAGCAGCGGTCTTGCCTGGACCGCTTTTGATCATGGGAGACTTTAACTCCCATGGAATCGACTGGGGGTGCGATAAGGATGACATTCGCACTCCTATCATCCGAGATTTCTGCGACAGATTTGGTTTTTCGATTCTAAACTCAGGAGAGGCAACTAGGATGCAGACACCTCTAAGTAGGGCGAGTGCACTGGACCTGTCTCTAAGTCCATCAGCAATGGCCCTGAATTTTGGTTGGAAGGTGATCCAGGACCCTATCGGCAGTGACCACTTGCCGATAGAAATTTCCTACATCAAGGGAGGATGTCCAGTAGAAGGAATCCCCGTTAAATGTGACTTAACGAGGAACATCGACTGGACGAGATACGGCGAATTAATAGCCGCTTCGCTTTCACTTGACTTGGAAGATTTGTCTCCTGTCAAGGAGTACGAAAAACTTGTTTCACTCATAAACAAGTGCGCCTTTGAGGCCCAAACAAGGCGCTCCCACCAAGCAAGGACATTTAAAAAACCTCCCACTCCTTGGTGGGACAAGGATTGCCAAGCGGCTTTTACCAAGAGGCGTGAGGCATTTAAAGCCTTCCGGGACACGGGCTCGAGGTCCTTATATGAAAAATATAAAGGACTGGAGAGAACGTGCAAAAACCTGTTGAAGGCGAAGAAAAAGGGTTATTGGCGTAGATACGTCAATTATCTAAACCCCACCACTTCACTTAATTCGCTTTGGAGAATGGCTAGAAGGATGCGAAACAGCAACAACATCAATGAGAGCGAAAGCTTTTCTGGCGAGTGGCTGTATGAATTTGCCCACAAGCTTTGTCCCGATTTCGTTCCTGCGCAAAGCTTTACACAACATGCGCCTGGTAGTGACCCTAGGATGGATTCACCGTTTACAATGGTAGAGCTATCACTTGCTCTCCTATCAAGCAAGAATTCCTCCCCAGGTCTGGATCAGATTGGTAGCAAATTGCTTCAAAATCTTCCCGACATAGGGAGGAAACGTCTGTTACGTATCTTCAACAATATGTTGGAGGTCAACAGCGTTCCGCAAGAGTGGAGAGAAGTGAAAGTTGTCACTATCTTGAAGCCTGGCAAACCGCCATCAAGACACGATTCGTATCGGCCAATATTGTTACTGTCGTGTCTGAGGAAACTCCTTGAAAGGATGATTCTTTTTCGGTTAGAAGAATGGTTGGAATCGAACAACCTTCTCTCAAAAACCCAGTTTGGTTTTCGTAAAGCCAGGGGTACTAATGACTGCTTAGCCCTTCTGGTTACAGAAATAGAGCTTGCTCGTGCACGCAAGCAGAACATGGGATCTATTTTCCTGGATATACAGGGGGCATTTGACTCAGTATCACCATACAAGCTGAGTCAAAAACTAGAAAATGTGGGGCTGGGTCCAAAGTTGAATAACTTTCTGTTCAACCTTTTGTCGGAGAAAGCTATGAATTTCAACAATGGTCATGTTCAGCTAAAGCGGACCAGTTTCCATGGACTAGCACAAGGGTCCTGCTTGAGCCCCCTGTTATATAACTTCTATGTCAGTGAAATAGATTCTTGTCTAGCCTCGAACTGCAGCATTAGACAATTGGCAGATGACGGCGTCATATCTTTTGCAAGCAAGGACGCTGCCGAAATACAACTGGCTTTACAAACCACTTTGGACAATCTTTCCGAGTGGTCTGAAAACCTTGGTATCAAGTTCTCTGCAAAGAAAACTGAGATGGTAGTCTTTTCTCCTTTCAGCGACACGACGAAAAACAGGGAGAAAAGACTATTTGACCCGAAAATTGATGTCTTTTTGTACGGTGAAAAGATATCAACTACCGACAATTTTCGATACCTTGGTGTTTGGTTCAACTCAAGGCTAAACTGGAGTACACACATCACCCATCTGGTGCAAAAATGCAGTAAAAGAATCAACTTTCTAAGGACAGTCACAGGATTCTGGTGGGGCGCACATCCATCAGACGTCCTGCGACTGTATAAGACAACGGTACTATCCGTGTTGGAATATGGAAGCATATGCTTTCATTGGGCATCCAACACGCATATCCTCAAGCTAGAGAGGCTACAGTATCGTTGTCTTAGACTCGCACTAGGGAGCATGAAATCAACACACAACATGTCCCTAGAAGTGATGACCGGAGTGATGCCGCTAAAACTTCGTTTTGAAATGCTGTCGCTTCGCCTTCTAGTCCGTTCTTCAGTATCAAATCCCTTGATCGAAGAAAATTTTAAAGCGCTTCTAGAGACAGGTTCTAAGAGCAAGATCTTGAAAATCTACGAAGATTTTGTTGCCCTACAAGTGCATCCTAGCGCTCCACAGGCATTAAACCGTGCTGCCCTTCCTGAGACCTACAGTTCCCTTTTAACAACAGATTCCTCGTTGCACGAGGAAATTAGGACCATACCGAATGATCTTCGCCCGATGGTAGTTCCGGGCATTTTCAGGGATAAGTATGGCCATTTAGACCAAAGTAGCCAGTATTACACCGACGGATCATCCTCTAAGGAAGGCACCGGCTTCGGCGTTTTTAGTGAGTCCGCCGAAGCATTTTTCAAATTGCGGGAGCCGTGTAGTGTCTACACCGCAGAACTAGCCGCAATCTTGTACGCACTATTGATTATAGCAGCAAGACCTTCGGATCAGTACTTCATCTTCCAAATAGCCTTAGCGCTATCGAAGCACTAAGGTCTGTTAAGAGTCAGGATTTCCTTACCATGAAAATCATAGAATTGCTTGGCTCCATGTTCGACAAGGCGTTCAGGATTTCGCTAATTTGGGTACCTTCTCATTGTGGAATTCCCAGCAACGAGAAGGCAGACTCACTGGCCAAAACAGGCGTCCAACAAGGCGCATTTTACGACCGTCCGATCTCGGCCCGAGAGTTACTTCACCTACCACAGCAACTTTTCCTGTCTCGCTGGCAGAGCATGTGGGAGGCGGATGATCTCGGGCGATTCCTTTTCTCGATCTCTCCGCAAGTGTCCCTGCGGCCTTGGTTCGGTGGGCTCTCTGTTGACCGGGCATTCATACGCATGATGTCTCGACTTATGTCGAATCATTTCGCGTTGAATGCTCATCTTCAGCGTATAACTCTGGCTCAGACGAAGGTGTGTGGCTGTGGTGACGGATTTCACGATGTGGATCACCTTCTGTGGTCCTGCGTGGAGTTTGAAACTGCAAGACCCTCCTTGTTAAGCGCAGTCGAGAGCATCGGCAGACGACCGGGTATAGAAATAAGGGAAGTGTTGGCGACTAGGAACCTCGCCTACATGAGGCTCATCTACCGATTCGCCAGAGACAACGGTCTCATCCTTTGATTCCGCATCCCTATTATCCTTCCAATCCACGTCCGCCACTCCTTTTGTTATATGTTGTGTTGTCTTTGTGGTAAATGTTTTATGTTGAGCAATGTGTGATCCGTTGACTGAGCAATTGCATTCGAGGGCAATTTTCTTACTGCCGTAAAAGGAGGCAGGCTTATGTGTTTTTTTTTTTTTGTCTGTAGTAGTGCGCTCCAAGTCAGTCCAGCTTTGGAACAGCGGGGTCGCCTGGGTTGGCGTTGGGCTCGGGAGTGGTCGGCGGGTACAGCCTCGTAAACAGTGGAGTCACTCCAGCTGTTGCGAGATGGAATCCGCCGATCTTTTTTGAGTTCGATGTAGACTTGGTTGATCACGGGCTGTGACATTGCTGGGCTGCTTGGAGAACATTGCACGCAGAAAAATTCATGTTTGTACTGTGCAAATAACTGTGCTTGTTTGTTTCAGTCCAGACCCATAATAGACAACCGGACCAAACCAACCCCCTTCGAAGCCATAGCCACAGCAATAGAACCGGACCAAAAAATCTACAACACACACACACGCACAAACAATAGAAATGGACAACAACCACTCATTTTCACTACACAACCGAGCATGCCCGGGATATGGCAAATGACTAGGAGGAAATGCCTAGTCAATTTTCTTTCATTGTTTGTTTTCGTGAATTTAATTCACAGTTACCACACGCGGTGGTGACAATACGGCATCAGTCCGTAATAATAAATAAATAAATAAAAAATAAAAAAATAAAAATGTATTTAAAAATATCCATATATATGTAAAAACATATCCGAAGGAAGGTCGAGTAAACAATGTCGAGGAACGGACGTGTTTTGCAAATCACTCCCGGTGTTATTGGCATTATTTTTGTGAAAGCAGCAATTTTGTACTACAATTTTTTGCTGGGCTGGAGATAAGTGCTTGTGGAAGTGATAGTTCCAGTGATAGTTGCTGAGTGAAGTGAACTAGGATCAAGTGTTCTGTTACGGAGGGAATCGGGCGGCCCCAGGCCCTTGGCCGAGAACGCCGAACCGCCTGGATCAGCCTTAAACACAAAGCAGCTTACAGGGTCCCAGTGAGCAGGCTGCGAACGCTTTCTCGTGACGGAAGTTAAGTTAAGTGCAGTGAAGTGAGAGTGAGTGTAGTGTTGTGGTACGGATCCTTCGAGCGAGCTAGGGGAAGTTTTGATAAACCGATTTAATTCGGTAGCGTCGGTTCCTCCTGAACCATCAACCGTGGGTTCGTGTTAGTGACAACGACACTCAGAAGGAAGAGTACACGCGGACAAACGCAACGAGAAAGCGCTTAGTAGCGCACGCACACGCGTGGCCTACCTCTACCTCTCTCGCTTTATCCCGGTGGGTGTAAGCGTGGCGGCCTAATGTTAAGGTCCGTCTACACGAGGCAAGGCGGGTGAGTTCCAAAAAATATATATTTACATATATTTATAAATTACTCCCCAACGAGTGGAAACGAGGCGTCCAACACCTCGTTTGGGTCCACAATCGGAGCATTCTTTGGAAGGAGCTCCAAGACCCCAAGATCCCCTCCCTCTCCTCCAGCTGCACCTACCCCGGAAAATGCGGAAGAAACACCGAGCGCAATCGCTGATATCGCAGAAGAACGAGACGGCATGGAGGACCGCAACCCCCAAGAGTCGACGCTGACGATGCTGGAACCGTCGCAAAACAGCAGCAAACTACAGGCTGCGTTAGCAACGGCGAGAGAGTTACATTTGTACACGAAGGACCGGCACAACGTACATGCTCCCATCAAGAAAATGGCCGTGAAAATACTGTCAGACCTAGGCAGTGTTGAACGGGAGCTACTTTCTTGGAAGCTGCGGGCAGAGAGAGCTGAAAGAGTGCTGAGGAATAATGTGGCATCGGGACCCCAGGCTCCGTCCAAAAGGGGGAGAAATCTCGGCTCTCCTGAAGTATTTGATGAGCAGCAGAAGCGAGTAAAAAGCGATGCTGGTACGAGCAAAGTAGCAAACAGTGACACAGCGGACGCTGCAAGTACTATTGCCACTGCGATCCTACCGACATCAGATGCTGATGAGTGCACCCCACCGCTACAGGGAGAGTGGAGAATTGTGGCAAACAGGAAGAGACAGACGAGCCCGAAAGGACTCCCAAAAACGGGAAATGAAACTGTTGTGCGCCAAAAACAGGGAAAACAGGAGAAACCCAAACCACCCACGAAACGGGAGTTGCCTGAGGCCATCATTGTTTCGTCTAAAGAAAAAGAGGAGACGCTGCGAAACATGAAACAAAACCCGAAGCTCAAGGCCTTTGGAGAGAAGGTGGCAAGAATCCGTCGCACTCGGCTCGACGATCTGATCTTCGAGCTAAAGGATGGAGTGAAGGCTTCCGATTTTCAGAGCCTCATAGAGGAGTCTGTTGGCGCAACCGGACAAGTGAGGGAACCGGTCGGAAACGGTAGAGTGCCGCGATGTTGACCTGGAGACCAAGGCCGAACAGGTGGTGTCGGCCTTCAGGCAGCAGTTCGATTGTGGAAGCACCCTCTTGGAGGCGAAGCTAAGACCGTCATACAACGGTACGCAGACGGCATATATAAAGATGCCTGGGGATTAAGCAGCGAAGGTGGTACGTGCTGGTACGGTGAAGGTAGACTGGTCCAGCTGCCCGGTACGGATCTTACCGCCTAACAGGAGATGTTTCCGCTGTTGGGCAACAGACCACATCTCCCGCGATTGTAAGGGACCTGATCGAACCGATCTCTGTCTCCGTTGTGGAGAGAAAGGCCACCAGGCGCGCAGCTGCCACAACGCTCCGAAGTGTGTACTTTGTGCCCCTGGCGTAAACGCACACCAAACCAGTGGCCCCCTTTGCCCGGCGGTGACAAAAGCGAAATCATGGAGATAGTGCAGGCCAACATAAACCACTGTGAGTCAGCGCAGGACCTACTGTGGCAGGCGATAGCGGAAGAACAGGGCGACGTCACGTTAATCTCCGAGCCGTATCGTACCCCGAAAGACAACAGCTGCTGTGTAACAGACCGGACAGGCCTGGCTGCTATCTGGGCGGTGGGCAGATTCCCCATACAGAAAGTAGTCTCGCACGACTCGGAGGGTTTCACCATCGCCATTGTGAACGGGGTCTATTTCTGCAGCTGTTACGCACCACCCAGCTGGGAACTGGAGAGATTTAACACAATGTTGGACAACCTCGTTGATGCTCTTGTAGGGTGCAACCCAGTCGTCGTTGCCGGGGACTTCAACGCTTGGGCGGTTGAGTGGGGTAGCCGGAGTACCAACAGCAGAGGAGAAGCGGTACTCGAGAGCCTCTCCCAACTCAATGTGGTGCTGGGCAACGTTGGTAACACTCCCACGTTCAGCAGAAATGACAGAACTTCTGTCATTGACATCACGTTCTGCAGCCCAGTGCTGTCACGACACCTGAATTGGCGAGTGAGCGAGGCGTATACCTTCAGCGACCACCGCATGCTTCGGTACACCATCGGCAGAGATCACACTCCACTGCAGACACCTCGGGCATCAGTTCGCGGCTGGAGAACGCAATGCTATAACGAGGAGATATTCTTAAGCGCGCTACGCACTGGTGGGTTCCAGAACGTTGCGAGTGCGTTAGAATTGAGGGATGCACTCTCCAAAGCATGCGACGCTACGATGCCCAGGAGGAAGTCCCCCAAAAACACGCGCCCACCTGTATACTGGTGGACCGCTGCTATTGCGAGGCTCTGGACCGAGTGCATGTCAGCTCGGAGGCGACTACAGCGGAACAGGTGCTTGGCGAGCAGAGAACAACTGAAGGCAACCTACGTCACGACAAGGTCGGATTTGAAGAGGGAAATTAAGGCCAGCAAAAGACGATGCTTCCTCGAGCTTTGTGCTGAAATCGCTCGGAAGCCCTGGGGATTTGCATACAAGACGGTAATGCGAAAAACCAAAACTCGCAAGGCGCCCGTTGAGAGATGCCCCGAGAAACTGAAGGGAATCATCGCGCAATTATTCCCTGAACACGAGCCCCCACAGCTGAGCTCTGCCTTCAGTACCCCTGAGTCCGTACCAGAACCGGTAACCATAGACGAGGTCCTGAAAATAGCCGAGCGCCTCAAACTGGGGAAAGCCCCCGGACCAGATGGGATCCCCAACGAGGCAGTCAAGACAGCAATGAAGGCATACCCACAAGTTTTCCAGGCCATACTGCAGAGCACTCTAGCTTCTAGTCAGTTCCCGTCGATATGGAAGATACAGAAATTGGTACTGATACCCAAACCAGGTAAACCTCCGGGTGACCCGTCGGCCCTAAGACCCTTGGGTCTCATAGACGGCCTGGCCAAAGTTCAGGAAATACCAATCTTGGACCGCCTGACTGCGCATGCCGAAGGGCAATACGGCCTCTCAGAACGACAGTTCGGGTTTCGGAGGAAGCGATCAACAGTCGACGCGATACTGGCAGTGCTTGAAAAGGGCAATGCCGCGTTCCAGCGGAAAAGGAGTGGAGCACGCTTTTGCGCAATCATCACGATTGACGTAAAAAATGCCTTCAACAGTGCCAGCTGGGAGGCAATTGCGGCTGCAATGGAGCGAATGAAGGTTCCCCCGTACCTGTGCAGGCTGCTGAGGAGCTATCTCGATGGACGCATGCTGCAGTACGACACAGCGGAGGGAATCAAGACCGCTAGCATCACGGCTGGCGTACCGCAGGGATCAGTACTTGGTCCCACCTTGTGGAACGCAATGTATGACGATGTCTTGACCCTCGCGTTACCTCCAGGAGCGGAAGTAATCGGTTTCGCGGATGACATCGCCCTCACCATCACCGGCGAATCCGTCGCGGAGATCGAGATGTTAGCGACCGACGCCGTAGGACGTATCGACTCTTGGATGAGGACAGTGAAACTGCAGATAGCACATGCGAAGACTGAGTTTATCGTCATTAGCAGTCATAAACGTATCCAGAAGGCATCGATCATGGTTGGAACAGAGTACATTGAGTCTGTCAGACACCTCAAGTACTTAGGGGTCACCATTGACGATCGCTTGAAGTTCGACGAACACCTGAAGCAGGTCTGCGTAAAGGCATCAAGGACGGCAAACACACTCGCTTCATTTATGCCTAACATCGGTGGTCCTAACAGTAGTGCCAAACGACTACACGCCTGCGTAGCTACCTCTGTGCTGAGAGACGGAGCCCCAGCGTGGGCACACATCCTGGTGCAGAAACAGCACCAAGCTGCTGTCAACACAGTGCATAGGATGTTGGCTAAGCGTGTCACCAGCGCATATAGGACGATCTCCTATGAAGCAGCGTGTGTTATCGCCGGCATGGTGCCTATCTGCATCACATTGGCAGAAGATCTGGAGAGCTTCTGGAATGCACGTACGGGGGAACCTAACGCCGGTAACGCAAGGAACACTGCGAAAAGGAACTCGACGAGGAAGTGGCAAGCTGAGTGGGACAGTTCCGCGAAGGGACTGTGGACGCATCGCTTGATCCCTAGCGTGGCAGACTGGGTTGGGAGGAAGCACGGAGAGGTCGACTTCTATGTAACGCAGTTTCTCTCCGGCCACGGCTGCTTCCGAGCCTATCTTCACCGGTTTCGGCACGCTTCATCGCCTCGTTGCCCGACGTGCGATGACGAGGATGAGACAGCAGGGCATGTGCTGTTTGAGTGTCCGAGGTTTACGGAAGAGCGACAGCAGCCAAGCAGCAAGTGTGGCAGAGAAGTTTCCAGTGCAAATCTGGTGGAGTCGATGCTGCAAAACGCTGACCTGTGGGAAGCTGTGGCAACCATGATGCGGCAAATCGGGACGAGTCTCCAACGACGGTGGAAGGAAGACCAACGTGTTGGTCCCTCATAAGTGTATCTGTGCTCCGTGAATAGTGTTATGTTCGTGTAATGTATTGTTACCAACTTTGGAATGTGCAGTTTTCCGTGTGTATATTGACTAAGTCCATTGCAGAGCCCCACTCATGAAGTAATATCGCGAGGTGATTCCGTGAGTGGTGGCAGCGACATTGCGTGGCCAAGGAGATTTTTTTACATGGGTAAAAATCCCATGTCGCCCGCAGGGTGTCTAAGAAGATTTTAAACTCCTTGTCAAGAAAAAAAAACAACACACACACACACACACACACACACACACACACACACACACACACACACACACACACACACACACACACATACACACACACATACATACACACACACACAAACACACACACACACACACACACACACACACACACACACACACACACACACACACACACACACACACACACACACACACACACACACACACACACACACACACACACACACACACACACACACACACACACACACACACACACACACACACACACACACACACACACACACACACACACACACACACGCTGTAGCCTGAGGATTTAAGAAATCGGCGAAGCCTTACTAAGTGTCAGGAAAATTGAGATTTAGATTTTCCAAAATAAGAACAACCTGGTTTCCACAGGCTGACCTAAATATAAATAAATATATTTATATATACATAAATAAATCTATATATTTATTTATCTATATATACAAATATTTACAAATATCGTAATATATATAAAAATATATACGGAGGAAGGTTTTTTAAATTGGCAAATCTGCATCAGGTGTCAGGATACGCGGGATCGGTCGGTCTTTTACGACGGGGCTTTGCGCATATTCGATTTGAGTCGCGCCGTACTTACGTGGTTCATTTGGGTTTCGACGAGAGTGACGAACGTCAACTTGCTGAGCGAACCAATTCTTCCCTTTATCGATTGTCCAGGCAATCGTGAAGATTCTAGATGACAATCTTCCTTACTGGATTGTTGGAGACATCGAGGCCTTACCTTTGGTGGAGGGACACTCGAAGCTCATCGGCGTTGAGTCGGCCAGGCGACGCTAGATATTCAGAAGGAACATCCGATACTGGCTCGTTGGAGCTTTTGAGGCCTTACCTTGGGTAGGGGGACTCTCAAAGCTCTTCGAAGGAATTGAACGTCAGATTTGAGTTGCGTCAAGTCTCAGCCCAGAACCAACAACTCTCGTTGGTTGGGGAAGACAGCTTTATTTATACCAAAAATTTCTTAGTTTATGGTTAGTTCATTCGCCTTAAGTTAGGTTAAAACTCTTTACGTTATTGAGTAACTTCTTGGTTGACGGCAAGAGCATAGCGCTTCGTTGTAAACAAAAGAATCAAGTTACTTATGGAATTTTTCTTAGGGTGGTTTCGTTTTGAGTCGTTTCCGTTTCTTTAATCGTGAACCTGCTGATATGCAATGATCATTCATTGATTTGCTTGTTTCTGGGTGATCGAACGCTGCGCTTGCATAAAATGTGTCGCTATGGATGAGTTGGTCGCGGTGCGAACAATTGCTGCGCTTGCATAAAATTTGTCGCTATGGATGCGTTGGTCGCGGTGCGATCGATTGCTGCGTTTCGTATTGCCTTGCGCAACTCGCTAGCCGAGTGCGCTAGTCGGTATTTAATGTTCTTATTGAAATGGGTGTTTGGTCAAATTTGCTGAATAGGCTGTTCTTGGTGGGGTATAGGGAGCTTGAGTTTAATTAATTGTGGCGTAAAGTTCCTGTGTGATTGATCGTTCCTACGTACGTGTTTATAAAATGTATGTTTTCATGAGGTGTTTTTGAGATGTATAGCAGGGATGCTACACATTGCCAGAAGGTTAGTGCAGTTTTTACGGATGCCACGAATGACATTGAACATTCCTTTGTCGGGCATAGGTGGCAGTTCAGCGGTTAATATTCGACATTCAGTGCATGCTACCATTCGATCGCGATGCTCTGACGACGAATTTAGCATGGAATTACTAGTGTTATCAATGCCGTCTGCAGACCTGCGAACGCAGCCGATCGACATTAGTAATTGGAACATCCCATCGGAGTACGCGCTTGCAGATCCGACCTTTAACCAGCCTGGTCAAGTGGACATCATTCTGGGAGCCGAATTGTTTTACGAATTCCTGAAAGATCGTCGCATCATCTTGGGTCAACATCTTCCTGTTCTTCAATAATCCAAATTTGATTGGGTCGTGAATGGAAGCGCGCCCGTTTCAACGCCATTATCATTCGTTTTATGTGCTACAGCGGTAACCAGCATCGACACTCTCATGCAGAAATTATTTGAGATTGACAATTTGGACAGTGAATCTAGTTGGAGTGTAGAAGAACAGGCGTGTGAAGATTTCTTCGTTGATACTACAACACGTGATTCAGCTGGTAAATACATCGCTCATCTTCTTCGAAAACCAAACATGACTGGAGCATTGGGGGAGTCTCGATCCATTGCATTACGTCGTTTTCTGGCTATAGAGCGACGTCTACAAAGAGAGCGCAAAATACGCAAGGCATACACCGATTTTATGGACGAATATGCACGCCAAGGACACATGAGCAAGGTGGCGACAAATGACTGGACAACGGAAACATACTATCTGCCTCATCATCCTGTATTTAAAGCAGATAGTACCACTACCAAATGCCGAGTAGTTTTCGACGAGTCCAGCAAGTCATCTAATGGACTCTCCTTGAAAGATACCTTGATGGTCGGAACGACCATCCAGCAGGATGCAACATCGATTCTGATGTGTTTTCGGACGCATGCCATCGCTCTAACAGCCGACGTTGCTAAGATGTACCGTCAGGTATAGGTTCATAATGAAGATCGCGCTTTGCAAAGAATCCTGTGGCGGCCTTCTCCAAATGAACCCATAGAAGAGTATGAACTCAATACGGTAACATACTGTACAGCCTCAGCACCATTTCTGGCAGTAAGATCCTTGAAACAAACCAGCAACGATCATGGACACCAATTCCAACAAGCTGCAAATCGATGCTCCGATTTCTACGTGGCTGTATTTATATGCTTCACAACACGGGCTGTGCACATCGAGTTGGTGTCAAACCTGACGACCGAAGCCTTTCTGTCTGCACTCCGACGATTTGTGCCTCAACGAGGATTCCCGTCTGAAATTCATTCAGACAACGCAACTAACTTCGAAGGGGCCTCCAACGCGCTCCACGGCTTATACCAGATGCTACATTCGGAGCAACATCAAAGGACTGTTACCTCCTGGTCTTTGGAACGTGGTATAACCTGGAAGTTCATTCCTCCTCGCGCCCCACATTTTGGCAGTCTGTGGGAAGCAGCAGTAAAGTCCATGAAAACTCATCTAGTACGCATCATGGGAACATAATCATTATCATCCGAAGATATGTCTACACCATTGGCGGAAATCGATTGTTGCCTGAACTCCCGGCCGATTACCGCTCTAACTGATGACCCCTCGGACGTGAACGCCTTACACCTGGCCATTTCCTGATCGGGACTCATTTGAAGGCTGTACTAGAAGTTGATTCATCATATCTTCCCGAAAACCGGCTTAATCACTGGCACCACGTGCAGCAGTTGAAAAGACGATTGTGGGATCGTTGGCATCGAGAGTTCCTGCAGCAGCTGCAAACACGTTGTAAATGGTTGAAGTTAGGAAGTGATCAAATTAAAGAAGGGACGCATGTACTCGTCACAGATGAAAATAGTCCAGCAACACGTTGGCCTTTAGCACGCGTAGTGCATTTGCATCCAGGGAAGGATGGCATAACAAGAGTCGTCACAGGTGTAACAAGTAAAAGAACAAACGTTACTAGGCCCAGAGTATAACTTTGTATTCTACCCAAGATAGGTTAACATTTAGTAATTTTAAGGTGGCAGAATGTTGGAAATTGGAACGAGTGACGTTTAGCGCTATCTAGGGATAGGCAGTAGAAATAGGCCTTGCGCCATTTGGTCGCAAGCGCTAGGGGAAGGATTGTTGGGCTTCGCTAGTGGAGCACTGCGACTGGCAGTGACTCCACATGGAGAAAATATCCAAGAGGGAGTTGAGAGAAAACCAGCAATAGGCTTTGAAGTAGAATTCTGTCGCATCCAGAGAACTGTCCAGCTGTGAAATCTTTAAAAGGTTTTACCTTGGCGGGTAACCAATTAAAGACACTTTTCAGCGCTCTGCGACAAGTTCTTGAGCCTTAGCAGCATTTTTGGCTCCCTTCCCACCTTTCCCCCAAAACTGATACACCAGCCAGTTTTGCCTCCCTTTTCCTTCCTCCTTTCCTCACAAAAATTCCCGCAGTAGGCCGTACCCTACATTTTGGTCCTTCGAAACCGGATCAATCCGGTTAGTTCAAGAGTGCTTTGGATAGCACAGTTCTCTGGAAAGAGATACTGTTTGAAAGATATTGTTGTTGGAGAGGTGTGTCGTCGGTGGTGGATTCCCGCAGCAGCCAACACATTTGGACGCTAGGTGCGCGTTGGACAACGGCACTCGGATCGCTTAGCAGCAGGAGAGCTCATCGGCATTCGACTCTTCAGGGACGGCAGACGACCACAGGGGCAGGATTCCCGGTAGCAGCTAGCACATTCTGACGCTAGGTGCGCGTTGGACAACGGCACTCGGATCGCTTAGCAGCAGGAGAGCTCATCGGCATTCGACTCTTCAGGGACGGCAGACGACCACAGGGGCAGGATTCCCGGTAGCAGCTAGCACATTCTGACGCTAGGTGCGCGTTGGACAACGGCACTCGGATCGCATAGCAGCAGGAGAGCTCATCGGCATTCGACTCTTCAGGGACGCCAGACGACCACAGGGGCAGGATTCCCGGTAGCAGCTAGCACATTCTGACGCTAGGTGCGCGTTGGACAACGGCACTCGGATCGCTTAGCAGCTGGAAAGCTCATCGACATTCGACTCACCGGGAACAGCAGACGACAATATCTTCAGGTGCGCATTGGTTAGGCCAGCGGCACACGGTCTGCCAAGCAGTATCGACGCTCACATAGACGACCGACTTCAGGATCGACGCACGTCATCATCTTCAGGTGCGCGTTGGTTAGGCCAGCGGCACACGGTCCGCCAAGCAGTATCGACGCTCACATAGGCGACCGACTTCAGGATCGACGCACGTCATCATCTTCAGGTGCGCGTTGGTTAGGCCAGCGGCACACGGTCCGCCAAGCAGCATCGACGCTCACATAGGCGGTCGCCTCATCGGAAACAGTGATTTGTGACAGCGTGTTGGTTGGGTTCACGATACACAACTTCGTCAAGTGTCATAGAGTGCTAGAGACAGCCGCGAAAACGGATTGGAACTGTCGTTACCAGCTAACGCTCGTTCGACGGAACATATGAACAATGGCCCAAGTTCAAGGCCATGTTCACGGACATAGTGCAGCGTTCGGGTGCTACCAAGTGCAATCAAGTTGCATCATTTAAACAAAGCTCTGGTCGGCAAAGCTAGTGGAGTGCTCAGAGCAAGTGTTATTGCGGGAAACAACTTTGCGAGTGCATGGCAGTTGTTAGAAGATCGCTTTGAAAATCCCCGTGCAATTGTGGATCAGCATATTTCTGGACTGCTCAAGCTGAAACCAGTGATTCGAGAATCAGCACGAGGATTGCGAGAATTGATGGAAACTTGCAAATCTCATGTTGATGGTTTGACATACATGAAGAAACCCATTGATGGTACCAGTGATCTTATCATTACGCACATACTGGTAGGATGCTTTGATCCTTACACAAGGAAGTTGTGGGAACGCATGTTAAACAGAGGTGAATTTCCGGAACTGAAAACGACGTTGGATTTTCTGTGCAGACAGTGCGAAGTGCTAGAACAGTGTACATCGGAGAAGAGCGTGAAGAATGATAAAGTGAAAGTTTACACTGCCGCCGTCCAAAGGTGTAGCATGTGCAACGGAAATCAACATCCAATTTATCAGTGCTCAGACTTCTTAGCGTTACCAACATCGAGCAAAATATCAAAGGTATATGAGCTTTGCCTGTGTTATAACTGCCTTAGTTCTGGACATTCTTCGCGTAGGTGCCATGTGAAAACTGTATGCCAGAAGTGTCGTAAACGTCATCACACCTTGCTACATCGTGAGTCTCGTGAAGAGGAATCTGAAAATACTTCACCTACAACAAGTGTCCAGGTTCCACAATCGTCAGATAGCAGACCCTCAGCTCAGATAGCGTTGAATGTGCAAAGTGAAGTGAAATCCACCATATTATTATCTACAGTGCTGGTGAACATAATGGATGACCAAGGACAAGTTCATCAGGCTCGTGCATTATTGGATAGTGGTGCACAATCAAATTTCGTTGCCGGAAGGGTAGTGCAGTTTTCACAGTTGCCACGAATGACAGTGAACATTCCTTTGTCGGGCATAGGTGGCAGTTCAGCGGTTAATATTCGACATTCAGTGCATGCTACCATTCGATCGCGATGCTCTGACGACGAATTCACATCAAAGGACTGTTACCTCCTGGTCTTTGGAACGTGGTATAACCTGGAAGTTCATTCCTCCTCGCGCCCCACATTTTGGCAGTCTGTGGGAAGCAACAGTAAAGTAAATGAAAACTCATCTAGTACGCATCATGGGAACATCATCATTATCATTCGAAGATATGTCTACACCATTGGCGGAAATCGAATGTTGCCTGAACTCCCGGCCGATTAGCAGTTGAAAAGACCATTTTGGGTACGTTGGCATCGAGAGTACCTGCAGCAGCTGCAAACACATTGTAAATGGTTGAAGTTAGGAAGTGATCAAATTAAAGGAGGGACGCTCGTACTCGTCAGAGATGAAAATAGTCCAGCAACACGTTGGCCTTTAGCACGCGTAGTACATTTGCATCCAGGGAAGGATGGCATAACAAGAGTCGTCACAGTTGTAGCAAGTAAATGAACAAACGTTACTAGGGCCAGAGTACAACTTTGTATTATACCCAAGATAGGTTAACATTTAGTAATTTTAAGGTGGCAGAATGTTGGAAATTAGAACGTTAGAGTGGCGTTTAGCGCCATCTAGGGATAGGCAGTAGAAGTTGGCCTTGCGCCATTTGGTCGCAAGCGCTATGGGAAGGATTGTTGGGCATCGCTAGTGGAGCACTGCGACTGGCAGTGAATCCACATGGAGAAAATATACAAGAGGGAGTTGAGAGAAAACCAGCAATAGGCTTTGGAGTAGAATTCTTTCGCATCCCGAGAACTGTCCAGCTGTGAAATCTTTAAAAGGTCCTTGGCGGGTAGCCGATAAAAGGCACTTTTTAGCGCTCTCCGACAAATTCTTGAGCCTAAGCTGCATTTTTGGCTCCCTTCCCACCTTTCCCCCAAAACTGATACACCAGCCAGTTTTGCCTACCTTTTCCTTCCTCCTTTCCTCACAAAAATTCCCGGAGTAGGAGGCCGTACCCTACATAGTTATTTTATTAAAGTTTTCTCGAGCTCACTGCAGGATCATAAAAACGAATTGATTTAAATATTTACGAGGCTCAAAGAAGCTAATTTTAAAATTCAAGTGAGCGAATGTAACTTCTTTAGAAAAGAAGTCGATTTCTCAGGACACACTGTTACGGAGGAAGGAGTAAAACCAAACAGCAAAAAGGTAGAAACTATTAAAGCATGGCCGTTGCAAAAAAATGAAAAAGAGCTAAAACAATTTCTAGGTACAATGGGGTTCTATAGAAAAATTATAAAAGATTTTGCAAAAATGGTAACAGCAGTAACGAACTCGTTAAGAGAAGATTCGAAATTCAATGTTACGAAAGAGTTTGAAAGTTGTTTTGAAAATTGCAAAACACTGTTGACAATGTATCCTGTTGTAATATACCCTGTGTTCGCTACCGACACGCGAGCTCCGGTTGCTAGTGCAGCAGATTGTATACTGCGCGCTAGGATGTGCGTGACCACCATGACCAACGACGCTAACGAGGCTGCGAGAGAGTCAGCGACGAGGAGAACTGAACGCGCTGCAAGTCAAGCCGCGAGAGGGACACTCGAGCGCAGACAATCATCATCGTCATCACGAAACACGAGGATCGAGAAGTGACACTCGCAGAATCTTTCTGGAACCTTCGTAATATTTTGCGGGTAACGTATAAAAGAGCGCGATGAACGCCGTAGAATTGAGTTGGATACGACCCGCAAAACGATTAAGTGCAAATAAAGTACTAGTACAAATTAAAAGAATCTACCACCTCCTTCTCCTTTCTGATAGAAACCCCTTGAGGCAACCCGGCGCCCCTGATTTTTCAAAAGATTTTATTCTTACAACTGATGCGAGCGATTATACAATAGGAGCCGTCTTGTCGCAAGGATCATTAGGGAATGAAAGACCAATAGAATACGCCTCACGTACTCTGAACAAAACCGAAGAGAAGTACTCCACTACTGGAAAAGAGTTATTAGCAATGATGTGGGCTGTGAAGCATTTTCGTCCATACCTCTATGGCAGAACATTTAAACTTGTAACGGATCACCAACCACAAACGTACTCTTTATCAAATAGCCACCAACGCATTGTTAGAGGCAAACTTATTTTTGGAAGAATTTGATTACATACGAGTGCGTAACTCTGAGGTGATCAGACGTATTTTCTCGTTGATCCAGCATCAGAATTATAGTGACAGTGATAAAAATACACGAGTGAAAAAGACGACTACAGTGTGACAGTGGCAAAAGGAAAGAGACACATCTACCTTTGGCGAAGACCGCATGGTCTAACACGGGCACGCATAGACGGATTCAACTAGAAGAGTTTAAAAATTTAACTTATCTTTATATTGAGACTTTAAGTACACTAAATTTTATTGCTTAAGAGCTCGCCTCCCATACAAACATGGGGGGGCAGGCGCAGCCTGGGGGAGTAATCCCAACGCTCCACCTAATATAAGGGATAGGCAGGCTCCAATTTGGATGGATTTAGATGGTAAGCGAGGAGAACTGCTGTTTTTGGTCATGAGTCCAAAAGTAGGGTTTGTTCTACCAAAAAACCCTTTCATAATCCAAAAAAGTCTAGCAAACCATGCAGGAGATATCGAACCTTGCACGCTGATCGCTAAAGGTTCAAAACTTTTGTTGAAAACTAGAAGCCGTGGACAATTTAAGAACGTCCAAAATCTCACAAAACTGATTAATGGTACAGAGAAGAACATTACATCACACCCATGCCTTAACAATGTGCAATGCGTGATCGTCAGAGATAGTCTTGATGGCCTACCAGACGAAGAAATTCTTGATGAAACGAAAAAGCAAGAGGTAATCTCAGTCAAACGGTTCATGAGAAAAAAGTATGGACAGCTTAAGCCAACTAGTTGTCTCCTTCTAAGAATTGACTCTGTAGTAGTCCCAAACGAAATGCGTGTAGGTTGCCTGATAGTAAAAACCCGCACATACTATCCTCGACCAATGATCTGCACAAATTGTCCAATTATTGGACACACGAAGAACAGGTGCACACAACCCAAAAACTGCTCAAATTGCGGAGAGCCAGAGCACGGAGATTGCTCTTTTCCTGCCAAATGCAAAATTTGCCTAGGCTTCTTGGCTTATACTTAGCTTGGATACTTGGAAGAGCAAAAAATTATCAAGCTCAAAATCGATAATGGCATCTCCCACGCACAAGCCAAAAGCTTTGCTCAACAACACAAATACAACACAACGTAACACAAACTCAGTAAACGAAAGATTATAGATCGCGCAAAATGACACGGGCAAAGACCAAATTATCACAGAACTGAAAAAAAAAAAACAGTTGCTTTGCTACAGGACAAACTTAACGAACTCACTCGCACAACCGAAAATTTGCAAAAAGAGCGTGACAATCTGAAAAATATGATTATCAATACACTGAAGCCGCAGAACATTCCACACACTACAACGAAAAACACCGACAACTCCGATATCGAAAACAATACAACATATACAACAAACACACAAACAGTTAGCCAAAAACAAAAGAACACAGATCTCATGGACAGCAACAAAGATGAACAAATGAGTAAACAAAAACGCAAAGTAGACTCTTCCTCCTCCACGGATGAGTTATTCGAAAATGATACAACAAAACCTTCAATGACGATACTACGGACACTGGCTCCAGTAAAACAAGAAGAAAACGATCGACAAATCGGAACAGAAACTAAAATTAACCCATACTTCGATTTAGCCTCTGCAAAAATAAAATTTTGACTTTACATTTAACAATTGTGTTGAATTCAAATAATAATAAAACGAACCTTACTCCATACATTCTTTCCTGGAATATCAGGGGCATGAACAAGAATACTGATGAACTCAAACTATTAATTAGCAAGTACCGCATTGCTTTAGTTGCACTACAGGCAATAAACCACAGCCCGAAAAAAAATCATCACAACACTACACAATTACCCAGAATACCTACCCCTAGACAAGAAATAATAGAAACTGTCGCAGTTAAGGCAAAACTGGGCGTTCTTCACGTGACAATTGCATCTATTTATATCCCCCCGATAGCCAATAATGAAAAGGAAAAAATTGAAAAGTTCAAAGAGGATCTTGGAAATTTAGCAGTGGTCTTGCCTGGACCGCTTTTGATCCTAGGAGATTTTAACTCCCATGGTACTGACTGGGGGTGCGATAAGGATGACATTCGCACTCCTATCATCCGAGATTTCTGCGACAGATTTGGGTTTTCGATTCTCAACTCAGGAGAGGCAACTAGGATGCAGACACCTCAAAGTAGGGCGAGTGCACTGGACCTGTCTCTATGTCCATCAGCAATGGCCCTGGATTTTAGTTGGAAGGTAATCCAGGACTCTATTGGCAGTGACCACTTGCCGATAGAAATTTCCTACATCAAGGGAGGATGTCCAGTAGATGGAACACCCGTTAAATGTGACTTAACGAGGAACATCGACTGGACGAGATACGGCGAATTAATAACCGCTTCGCTTTCTCTTGACTTGGAAGATTTGTCCCCTGTCAAGGAGTACGAAAAACTTGTTTCAATTATAAACAAGTGCGCCCTTGAGGCCCAAACAAGGCGCTCCCACCAAGCAAGGACATTTAAAAAACCTCCCACTCCTTGGTGGGACAAGGATTGCCAAGCGGCTTTCACCAAGAAGCGTGAGGCATTTAAAGCCTTCCGGGACACGGGCTCGAGGTCCTTATATGAAAAATATAAAGGACTGGAGAGAACGTGCAAAAACCTGTTGAAGGCGAAGAAAAAGGGTTATTGGCGTAGATACGTCAATAATCTAGATCCCGCCACTTCACTTAATTTGCTTTGGAGAATGGCTAGAAGGATGCGAAACAGCAACAACATCAATGAGAGCGAAAGCTTTTCTGGCGAGTGGCTGTATGAATTTGCCCACAAGCTTTGTCCCGATTTCGTTCCTGCGCAAAGCTTTACACAACATGCGCCTGGTAGTGACCCTAGGATGGATTCACCGTTCACAATGGTAGAGCTATCACTTGCTCTCCTATCAAGCAAAAACTCCTCCCCAGGTCTGGATCAGATTGGTAGCAAATTGCTTCAAAATCTTCCCGACATAGGGAGGAAACGTCTGTTAAGTATTTTCAACAATATGTTGGAGGTCAACAGCGTTCCGCAAGAGTGGAGAGAAGTGAAAGTTGTCACTATCTTGAAGCCTGGCAAACCGCCATCAAGACACGATTCGTATCGGCCAATATTGTTACTGTCGTGTCTGAGGAAACTCCTTGAAAGGATGATTCTTTTTCGGTTAGAAGAATGGTTGGAATCAAACAACCTTCTCTCAAATATCCAGTTTGGTTTTCGTAAAGCCAGGGGTACTAATGACTGCTTAGCCCTTCTGGTTACAGAAATAGAGCTTGCTCGTGCACGCAAGCAGAACATGGGATCTATTTTCCTGGATATACAGGGGGCATTTGACTCAGTATCACCATACAAGCTGAGTCAAAAACTAGAAAATGTGGGGCTGGGTCCAAAGTTGAATAACTTTCTGTTCAACCTTTTGTCGGAGAAAGCTATGAATTTCAACAATGGTCATGTTCAGCTAAAACGGACCAGTTTCCATGGACTAGCACAAGGGTCCTGCTTGAGCCCCCTGTTATACAACTTTTATGTTAGCGAAATAGATTCTTGTCTAGCACCAAACTGCAGCATTAGACAATTGGCTGACGACGGCGTCATATCTTTTGCAAGCAGGGACGCCGCCAAAATACAACTGGCTTTACAAACCACGTTGGATAATCTTGCCGAGTGGTCTGAAAACCTTGGTATCTAGTTCTCTGCAAAGAAAACTGAGATGGTAGTCTTTTCTCCTTTCAGCGACACGCCGAAAAACAGGGAGAAAAGACTATTTGACCCGAAAATTGATGTCTTTTTGTACGGTGAAAAGATATCAACTACCGACGATTTTCGATACCTTGGTGTTTGGTTCAATTCAAGGCTGAACTGGAGTACACACATCACCCATCTGGTGCAAAAATGCAGTAAAAGAATCAACTTTCTAAGGACAGTCACAGGATTCTGGTGGGGCGCACATCCATCAGACGTCCTGCGACTGTATAAGACAACGGTACTATCCGTGTTGGAATATGGAAGCATATGCTTCCATTGGGCATCCAACACGCATATCCTCAAACTGGAGAGGCTACAGTATCGTTGTCTTAGACTCGCACTAGGGAGCATGAAATCCACACATAACATGTCCCTAGAAGTGATGACCGGAGTGATGCCGCTAAAACTTCGTTTTGAAATGCTGTCGCTTCGCCTTCTAGCCCGTTCTTCAGTATCAAATCCCTTGATCGAAGAAAATTTTAAAGCGCTTCTAGAGACAGGTTCTAAGAGCAAAATCTTGAAGATCTATGAAGATTTTGTTGCCCTACAAGTGCATCCTAGCACCCCACAGGCATTAAACCGTGCTGCCCTTCCTGAGACCTACAGTTCCCTTTTAACAACAGATTCCTCGTTGCACGAGGAAATTAAGACCATACCGAATGATCTTCGCCCGATGGTAGTTCCGGGCATTTTCAGGGATAAGTATGGTCATTTAGACCAAAGAAGCCAGTATTATACTGATGGATCATCCTCTAAGGAAGGCACCGGCTTCGGCGTTTTTAGTGAGTCCGCTGAAGCATTTTTCAAATTGCGGGAGCCGTGTAGTGTCTACACCGCAGAACTAGCCGCAATCTTGTACGCACTATTGATGATAGCAGCGAGACCTTCGGATCAGTACTTCATTTTTACAGATAGCCTTAGCGCTATCGAAGCACTACGATCCCCGAAGGCTGTTAAGAGTCAGGATTTCCTTACCATGAAAATCATAGAATTGCTTGGCTCCATGTTCGACAAGGCGTTCAGGATTTCGCTAATTTGGGTACCTTCTCATTGTGGAATTCCCGGCAACGAGAAGGCAGACTCACTGGCCAAAACAGGCGTCCAACAAGGCGCCTTTTACGACCGTCCGATCTCGGCCCGAGAGTTTCTTCGCCTACCACAGCAACTTTTCCTTTCTCGCTGGCAGAGCATGTGGGAGGCGGATGATCTCGGGCGATTCCTTTTCTCGATCTCTCCGCAAGTGTCCCTGCGGCCTTGGTTCGGTGGGCTCTCTGTAGATCGGGCATTCATACGTATGATGTCTCGACTTATGTCGAATCATTTCGCGTTGAATGCTCATCTTCAGCGTATAACTCTGGCTCAGACGAAGGTGTGTGGCTGTGGTGACGGATTTCACGATGTGGATCACCTTCTGTGGTCCTGCGTGGAGTTTGAAACTGCAAGACCCTCCTTGTTAAGCGCAGTCGAGAGCATCGGTAGACGACCGGGTATAGAAATAAGGGAAGTGTTGGTGACTAGGGACCTCGCCTACATGAGGCTCATCTTCCGATTCGCCAAAGACAACGGTCTTATCCTTTGATTCCACATCCGCATTATCCTTCCAAACCATATCCGCCATTCCTTTTTTGTTATTCGTTGTGTTGTCTTGGTCTTAAGTGTTTTGTTTTTTTTTTCTTTGTTTTTTGGTAACGCCCGAGTGATCCGTTGACGGAACAATGGCATCCGGGCTCAATGACTGCGTTGTCGTAAAAAGAGGGGCAGCCTTTGCAACAGTGTTCTTCATCCCAGTCCAGCCATGGTGAAGTGGGTTCGGCCTTGCTGGCGTTGGGTTCGGAGGTGGTCGGCGGGTTCGATATCGTGATTAGCAGAAAGCCTGCTGTTACGGGATAGAGCTCGCCGATAGCTTTTGAGTTCGGTGCTGGCCTGGTCGAGCTTTGACTATCACTGCTTGGGCGCACTGGGCTGCTTGAGGAACACTGTTCACAGGCAATTGTGTGTGCTGTCTTGTTTGTTTTTTTTTTTGTTATTGTTACAGCCGAGACCCGATAGACGGAAGGACGATGTCCAAATTCCGATCCGCCGACACCAGAACCCCAAATCCAGCCATCACATCCATAGGAAAAGCAATAGAACCGGATCCCGATAACAAACATCCCTATCATCTACACCAACAACCTGGATACACACCCTGCAACCACCTCACACTCACAACCGAGCATGCAAATCGTACAGGCAAATAACAGGGAGGAAATGCCTTGTTATTTTTTGTTAATTTTTGTGAATTTGTAAAAGTCAACACATGCGGTGTTGACAATACGGCGTCAAGCCGTAATCCTAAAAATATAAATAAATAAATAAACTACACAATTACACTTGGAAGTTTAATCACAAACCTTCATTACAACATAGCGTTTGTCTAGGCATTAGAAAAGACATCCCTTTCACTGACTTAAATATCTCCTCAGAGCTTCCTCTTATTGGCGCGACCATAAATCTAACTTTCGAAATTAATGTTATTAGTACGTTTTTTCCCAACAAAATCCATCCAACCAATGAATTATCCATTTTCCTGTCCCAAACACTACATCAAATTTCCAACCCCATTATCCTTGTGGGTGATCTGAATGCTTCCAGCAAGACATGGAACAACTCGCGAACCGACAACAAAGGAAAAGTTCTCCAAAATTTGTTTGGTTTAAATAACTTAGCTGTTATAAAAAATAAGTTAACGCACGGTGTCCGGGAGTAGTGTTTTTAAAAAAAACTTAACTTTATTTCCATCGACCGGCGGAGTTAGGTACCGTTCGGATTAGCGTCTGAGTATCAACTGAACTGCTTGGATGGATGCTGGTGCGCTGGTCCGTGCTGAATTATGCTGCGTGCTGAATTATGCTGCGTTGCAAATTATGTTGTGCGCGCTGCTTTGTGGTTTGTTTGTTTATCGGTCGTGCGTGGTTTGTTTGTTTATAGGTGGCGCGTTCTGCTGCGTGGAGTTTCTCGTGCTGCGCTGTCGTCTTAACTCCTCGCTGCGCTGTCGTCTTAACTTATACTTGTCCCACCCGTTTATCACCTAGTGATGGTACAGGATCTACTATCGATCATTGTGTTGTATCGACTTGTTCTGCTACACAGTATACAATCTCATTAGTAAAAGATTTACACGGAAGTGATCACTTTCCTATCCTTATAAATTACAAGCCAACCAATGACCGACCTCAGCTGCGACCTACATGGAAATATTAAAAAGCCGATTGGTGCAGCTATCGTTTTCTTGTCGACAACGCGATAACAGTCTCAGAGGCGCATGTGAGTACTGGGACTATAAATATTCTGTACAGTCCCAGCTTCGAAAACGCACTTTCCATTGGGTTTGTGTAACTGTGTAACGCAATCGAAAATTCTGGAAAACGAAGTCTTCCAAGGGGCAATCTTGTCATCCACACTTTTCCTTATTAGTATGGAATCCTTACTCCTATCTATCCCACCTAACATCCTCACTTTTATATATGCCGATGACATAACGCGTATATCATCAGACACATCACAAAAAAGAAACAGAAACAAATTTCAATAAGCCTTAGTCAAAGCCCATAAATAGTGTTGTGAAAATGGTCAAAACTGATCCACCATCAAAGAAAGATACTACACATATGCAACAAAACACATAAATCCTTGAAACATTTAAAAATCAAATCCTTCTAACGGAACAGCAGCTAGAGCATGTTCACAGTCAGTTTGATCAACTGACAGGTCACACCACTCCAAAAGTCGCCAAACTCGTGACCTTTTCAAGTAGACATTGTTACTACAAGAAACCATCTATTGACTGGACTCTCCTTAACACGTTCGGCGCCAAGCGCAAATCGGTATAGTTTCCTGCTGACCCAAAAATCATAGAGCGAACAATGCAATCGCTCAGAACGCGCTTGAGATCTCAATGGCTTTGTTGGAGAGAAAGAGACAGCATAGTCGATGTTTCGTTCGTTCTAACAGAAAAAAGAGTGAAAGAGTGGTTAGAAACTAAAAAATCTGCAAAAGACGCCAACAATAACATAAAGCTGGGCAAAAAAATACACATTTTGGAGATGTGAAAAAAACTGCACGGAAAACCTGTGCGAAGATTGTGTGTTTCGTGCTACAAGAACAAACGCCAGGATGCGGAACGTGATCATATTAGGAAAAATATAAAAAAAAACAAATACTTTTTGTGTAAATTGCCCAAAGTCTCCGCAGATGTGTAAGAATTGTTTTTACCGAAATTCACTCTGGTTTGAAGTGAACAGAAGTTTCAATAAATAAAAAAAAACCTAATTGAAAAAAATAGTTTAATGCATTTTTTTATTCAGTTAGAACAGCCATTAATGTGTATTTAAATTTTCGCACTTCAACATTTAATTTGTATTTAACTTGCACAGGAGCGGCACCCATGCGCGTGTTTCTGTTACCTAAACTCGTATACCCGTCACCCAGATTTGGGTGACGCGGGCCCTGGGAAACATATCTGTCACCCATATTTGGGTGACGCGGTACTGAACGTGTTAATATGACAAAAACAGGTTGCAATAAACAAGAAATGCAGCAACATTTCCATAATTTGATAGCCAGCGAATATAGAATTAATCACAAAATTTACACCGATGGATCAGTAGAGGATAGCTCTGATGGCTGTGGTATTTCTTCCTCAAACGCTAGCTGTAGTATAAAGCTTCCAGAAAACACCACCGTCTTCTCAGCAGAAGCTATTGCCATCTACTTAGCACCAGAAGAAACCACAGTTGACGACAGACCTAACGTTATCTTTACAGATAGCGCTAGTGTACTGAAAGCATTGGAGAAAGGTTCCATGCGCAACCCCCACATACAAGTCCTTGATTCCATCATAAATGACAGAGAGCTTGTACTATGTTGGATACAAGCTCACATGAGAATAACGGGAAACGAGGCAGCCGACCGTCTCGCAAACGAAGGTAGACGGAAATTAGACAAAAAAGATGGTACCATCTCCAGGGCCGACTCATCCGTGCGGCTCAAAGCAGTGGTACAGCAGTGTTGGCAAAACGAGTGGAATGTATCGCCTTTGAGTCATCTCAAAAAGATCAAGCAGAAGGTTGCCTCTTGGAACGATCCTTCGAATCAATGCGATCAAAGGGCTACAACACGATTAAGAATTGGACATACGCGACTAACCAACACACACCTTTTGAAAAAGGAGTCACCATTGATATGCCAGTACTGTGGCCTGGATGTCACAGTACAGCATATACTAACCGAATGCCCTGGGTACTCCTACGACAGAAAGAAACACGAACTGAGTAAACATCTGGATGTGCTCTCAAATAACATCAATGAGAATAAAAAACTTATATTATTTTTTAAAGATGTTATATTATATGAAGAAATCTCATCCAATCTTTACATAACAAAAACATAACTTCGAAATCTAAATATATATGATGGCTGAAGGAGAGGCGAATGCTAAAACGCCTCGTAAAAAAACAAAACAAAAACAACAACAACAACAACCGAACTAATCAAGAGGAAAGCAGCAGAGCCTACAACTCAATCGCAAGCAAAGCGAAATAAACCGAAAAGAGGAGCAATAAAGTGGAAGCCTACAAGCCAATTTTAATACCTGACTTTCAAAGCTACGTCCACAATACGGGAGGCCTAACTATAGTGCCAATATCAGAAGCAGGCATATTTTTTAACCACATTGGGACTTTGCTTCTACAAAAGGGTGTATGGGAAACGACATACCACACACAGACATACCCCGACAATGACACAAGTTCGATTCGAACATAACTGACCCCAAACTTACTCATTTAAAGAACGCCCTGCAGCGCGGATGCGGTTATGCAATCCAGCTGATTCGTGATTCGGTCCGATCAAGAACAAGGCGATCCAGCTGGATCCTTGGTTTCATAAAAGACGTACTGTATGGGGGAGATAGCGTGGACGAACAACTAGCTGTACCAAGAACTAGCGAGGACGAGAAAATCACTCACGTGTCGGAGAAATTGTCCGAAGGAAGCACAAGACATGACAAAATAACTGACGAACCCCACACCAGACTAAATGAACTAAACAATGGTTTAGACGAACTCAGGTGACAATTCAGCGTTAATAAAAAGAACTTTCTTACTAAATTTACTCAAGAGACCATAATACTAACAAGCACACTTAATCAAGAAATCATTAATAAGTAAAATGCAATAGAAACAAACACCCTAGATATGACCGATGGGGATCGGATAGTACAGAAAATACAAGAAAGAATATCAAAGGACAACACCGTCCTAAAGAGCCCACAGATAAAAGGCAAGAGACTCGAACACAATCGTATTGAACAAACATTTCGAGATGTTCAATATAATTCCGATCCCGGGCTTAGAAAAACGCACCACTACAGACACTCTGCAGAAGATTATAATAGGATTCTTTGTTTATCCTACAGGATGTAACAAACTAAACGGGACTCATTATATAACAACAGTAACCATAGGCCAAAGGGAACTCGATTGCGTGGCGTCAATTTTCCTTCACGAACAAAACGATCGCACCTGCTCTGTTAGGGAAACCAGAAAATAAATTACTGAGTTCATAAAACTCAAACAATCAAATCAATTCCTGTTCTTTGCGACGAATACCAACGAAATACCCCTCACCTCATCAACGAGACGCTCACTCACCCAACCCACAATATGGGAATAATGTTACTTACACACCACTGTAAAATTCAGACATCCAAAATAGAGATACAACCGACTTTAATAGTTAAAGATGACCTGTATCGGGGGCGGTCCGGTGGCCGAGGCGACAGCGGCGCCGGTCTTCACACGGCAGGGCCGGGGTTCAAATCCTATCCAGACCGCCTCCCGTACGTAAGGCTGACTACTTTACAACGGGTAAATCTAAGTCACAGAAAGCCAGAAATGGCAGGCCGAGACCTCTCGAGGTTGTAGTGCCAAGGAAGAAGAAGAAGACCTGTATCGGAACTTTTTTGAACCATTAAGCAAGATTATTTCAGAACGCAAGAGCAAGCAGGACAAAGGTAAAGACCATCAGTCTAATGATACCCATTGGATATATTATGCTTAGATTTGTAGATCAAAGAAAAGACCTCCACCATGCAGACAGCCAGCAGGAGTAACACCTCTATGAGGAACTACGGAGGTGGGGGGATGTCGCCAACGGACGGTACAACGGTACAATTAGAATAAGAAATGCTGACCGTGATCGGTCGCCAACGGACAACCGAAGAACTGCTGCAGCAATACTTAGATATAAAACGCGAATAAGTTTCAATAAAGTTTGTCATTTCACCATCCGAACGAGTCTGAGTATTATTGGTCTTTAGTCGGCGTGACCTGCGCCTGTCTAAAGAAACGCGCCGCGAGGTTAGCTTCGCGCACACGACAAACACACAAGTATCATGGAAATGAATTTCAATGAGGTCGAAATCGGTATGGATTTTCAAAGTTTAGATTCATTGTCAAGAATGGAAAATAACAACAAAAAATTTTCTAAACGATAATGATTGGAAAGAAGAAGAAAAACGAACATTGCATGGAATATGGACAAGCTATAAATGAATACTATATATCGAGTCCGATCCTCTAACATTCACACACAAAACAAAACATATAATAAGAACTCCAGATAGCATACCAGTCCATACAAAATCGTATACATACCCGCAAGTTTATGAAGATGCAGTTCAGACACAAGTAAAAATAATGCTATACGATGGTATAAGATAAGACAAGTCAGTAAGAGTCAATAAGACAGTCCCTTTCACCATTACACTTCTCCGGTATGGGTGGTACCAAAAAAGGCACATTCAAATGGCAATTAGCAGTTTCGTCTCGTTGTTGACTCTCAGTTTCGTCTCGTTATAGGAAGCGAGGAACGAGAAAACTATCAGTAATCGTAATCCAATCCGAGAAATATCAGACACACTTGAAAAGTTAGGGCGGACTCTAACTATTTTTCAACAATTGAGTCAAGATATCACCACATCCAAATGAATGAACAGGATAAAGAAAAAACTGTACTTTCAGTGTCGTCTGGGAAATTTGAATTTACGCGAATGCCCTTTGGGTTGAAAAACACACCCGCCATATTTCAAAGGGTAATGGATTGTATGTTTAGGGAGGAAATAGGGAAGTGCTGTTTTGTCTACATGGACGATATTATAGTTTTCTCGAGCTCACTGCAGGATCATAAAAACGACTTGATTAAAATATTTACGAAGCTCAATGAAGCTTATTTGAAAATTCAAGTGAGCAAATGTAAGTTCTTTAGAAAAGAAGTGGATTTCTTAGGACACACTGTTACGGAGGAAGGAATAACAGTAAAGCTTATCGAATTGAATGCCAACGAAGCATTGCCAGATACAAAAAGTAACTGTTCAATTATTGTTCAAAGATCAGACTGGGAACCACTTGTGAATTGGAAACTATTCATTCAGCCGATACTAGCGCTGATTATTTTATTCCATGCACAGACAAATCTATCAACACATTTAAAACACAACCGTAATTCTAAAGATATAAATAAATACATTGAAAACACCAATAGTTTTCACAATAAGCGAAGCAGGAAGCGTGCAACAAGAATAGATTTTTCGAAATGATGACAGATACATTATAAGCAAGCCTCGTTTTGCAGAAAAAGATATTGTTTTTATTTTTAAAACATATCCTAACTCGAAGGGAACAAACTGTATCAAATCGCCTGAATCGATTATACAACTAATACAGGAAACATTCAAAAAATATTTCTTTGGAAGAATATTTTAACTCGTGATTTCCAATTTGCTGCTCGAAGATATTATTGACGAAGACGAAGACGAAGACAAGATAGAATCATTCGTGAAACTCGCGAAACGGCGCATAGAGGGTTTAAAGAGAATGAACTGCGGTTAGGACAACATTATTTTTTCCCAAAAATGCACAGCAAATTGAAAACATTCATAGCGTCATGCAATACATGCAAACTAAGCAAATGCGATCGAAAGCCCCCGAAATTGATACGTCAATCTGTCTTTGGAACAGAACCATTTGAACGAGTTCATATCGACATATTTTTTCTTAAAAATTGAAACCGTTAACGATTGTAGATTCCTTTTCTAAGTTTGCTAACGTGATCCCTTTTCAGACCAGAACGAAAATTGATTTAATAACTGCAAGAACTGAACACATTCGGCAATATGGCCGTCCTAAAATGATTGCTTGCAATCAAGAGCCTGCATTCGTATCCATAGATTTCATTGGATTTTTAAATGACTTAGATATAACAATTCATTATGCTAGTTGCTCAACATCAAATGGAACTGTGGAGAGGTTTCATTCCACCTTGATTGAATTATATCGAACTTTGAAAAACAAATACAGTTCATTAAAATTAGAACAATAGCTTAATGTATTAACGGATATTTACAATAACACTTATCATTCCGTTACTGAACATCGCGATATAATTATCAATTCACAATCTGTTACGGATACTGCAGAAATTGCTTTGAGAAATTGCACATACAGGTGCAACATAACTTAATGAAACATAAAATCTACTACGAAAACAAACATAGTAATCTTTCTGTTGAATTTGGATAATTAGTATAATTAATTAATTTGCATGAAAATATTTTGAATTGTTATTGCATGAAAAATAAACAACACTTGACAACACTACGAGCAGAGAGTATAAACCAGACGCCAATGTAAGAAAAGTGAACTAGAGTAATTGAATTATGTACAAATCTGACGGTTGAATAAACATTACAAAAGCAACTTCCAAACGCATAACACATATTCAATTATCCGCTCCAGTTTTAGAAATTCCCAAATATCACAAGTTTCCTCCCTTCACGACCGGTGTAATTTATACATTTGGTCCTTCGAACCGGATCGGTGAAAGGAAGCATTACGTGCAGTGAAACTTGCAGCAGGACACTACGTGTTCACAGATTTGGGAATAAACGGAACTACGTACCGTTTATGTACAGTGGTGATTCAAAGTGTGATATTTCTCCGTTTAAACCCGTTGTGTTTTTCATTTCCTTTGGTTGCCCCGCTATCACGGGCAAAGGAGACGTTTGTGAAGTGTTCGTGAAGATTACATCGTGTCACGAACAAGGAACAGAAAAGCGAGTGTGTAGTTCGATCGGAACGCGTAAGAAAACCGACGCCACCCACGCCATTTCAAATTTGGCACCCATAACTGCAACGACACCCATTGCGTTTTCAAATTTGCGCCATTCGAAATTTGGTTTTGCGTACAAGTTGCATCCAAGTTACAGTGAGATTATCCTACGCGCCAAAAATTCAAAGAGAAAATGGCGAAACAATTAAAAGCGTTTCAACTGAAAAAACGCCAAGCTGCCGAGCTAATTAAAACCGTGGAACAGTTCACCAGTGAATATACCGATGATAGAGTGAGTGAAGTATCAGTGTGTCTAGACCAGCTGGAAAGGTATTACGAAGATTTTCTCCAGGCAAGCGCGAAAGTTTCGGAGCTAGATGAGGATGGGGCGGAAACGTATGTGGCGGAACGTTGCGAAATGGACACGCGTTACCGACGCGTGAAGGGTTTCCTTCTACGAAGGCAACCCTCGAACCCGGGTGTGAGTGATTCGGTGTTGATCGCGAATTCAACGATGAATACTACGGGACGATCGAGTGCTGTGAATGTGCGTCTGCCGAAAATCGAATTACCTACGTTTGATGGTGATTCTACCAAGTGGCTTACTTTCCGGGACCGATTTGTAGCTATGATTGATTCTTCCGCGGACATTCCTAACATCATGAAGCTGCAATATCTGCTGTCGTCGTTAAAGGGTGATGCTGGATTGCTCTTCGAGCATACCACCTTAACAGCAGATAATTACGACGTGACGTGGACTGCCTTGCTGAAGCGATACGACAACCCGCGTACGCTTGTTCGCGAGTACTACCGGAAGATTCATCACCTACCGACAGTGAGCCGTGAAAGGGTGGATGAATTGGCGCAGCTCGTGGATGAATTCACGCGGCACGTGAACGGGCTGAAGAAACTCGACGAGCCCGTTGAGTACTGGGATACGCCGCTCGCCAACCTCTTGCTGATGAAACTGGACACGGCGACCATCTTGGCTTGGGAAAACCATTCAGCACAGCACACGAAAGATAAGTACAAGGAGTTAGTAGATTTCCTTCATAGTCGTGTCCGAATCCTTAAGTCAACGCGTGAGTTTTCCCATACTGAACTAAATACGAGAATGGTGGCCGGTAGCAAAAAAATATTCGAACATAGACCAAGGTTGGTGGGTAACACAGCGACGGCAGGAAGAGCAATACCGCATATGTCAGCGCCACAGCCACCACAACCACCGTGCATTTTTGGTTGCACGGAGGCTCACCATTTGCGGGTTTGTCCGGAATTCGCAAATAAGGACGTACCCCAACGGCGGGAAATCGCAACACGAGAACGGCTGTGTTGGAATTGCCTGAATCGTCATCACCAAGTGAGGGATTGCCGCTCGTCGTACCGGTGCACTACGTGCAAGGCACGACACCATTCACTACTACATGTGAATTCAGCGGTGACCATGGCTGCGCAATCCGATGAGGAAATGGTTCTTCTGGAAACGGTCCTTCTCCAGCTCGTGGATGATCACGGCAACACGTATGATGCGCGGGCACTTCTCGATTCGGGATCGATGTGCAATTTCGTTTCCGAAACCATGGCGCAGCGATTGCTAACACCGTTGTCAAAGGTAGACGTTGCCATATCTGGTATAGGGCAACAGATGCAGCACGTCAAGGGTTCCATTACAGCGGCCGTTCAATCGAAAGGGGCTGACTTCTCTACAACAATGGAATTTCTTGTACTAAAGACTCCGTCGGCAGATCTTCCAACCACACCGATAAACGTAGAGTCGTGGTTCCTCCCGAATATAAAATTGGCTGATCCTACTTTCCACGTCCCCGGAAAGGTAGATGTGGTTATTGGCGGTGATACATTTTGGGAACTACACACTGGAAGGAAGCGGTCACTGGGCGAAGGAAAACCATGGTTGTTGGAGACACCGTTTGGATGGGCGATCTCTGGGAATACTTCCCGTTGTTCTGGGCCCAATTTGCGGTTGTGTCACCTGGCAACCAATGAAGGTGACATTGCAGCTTCGCTACAACGGTTCTGGGAGGCTGAGAGCATTTTAGAAGGCCCTGCGTTGTCTTTGGAAGAAGACCTGTGTGAGAAGTATTATGCTTCCACGACTACGCGAAATGCTCAAGGTCGCTATGTCGTGTCGTTGCCGCGAAATGCCAAACCGGAGAAAGTCCTGGGTTTGTCAAGGGATATAGCAGATCGGCGTTTGTTGGGAGTTGAACGGCGGCTAAAGGCCAATCCTGTAATGGAAAAGGAGTATAAAAGGTTCATGGTAGAATACGAGCAGTTGGGACACATGGTGAAACTCACCGAACCTGTCGACGATAGTGAGCCGCACTGCTACATCCCTCATCATGCCGTGATTAAGGAGTCGAGTTCTTCAACCAAGGTTCGTGTTGTTTTCGATGCATCCTGCAAAACAACATCGGGCTACTCCTTGAACGACACCTTACTCATTGGCCCAACGGTACAAGATGATCTGCTCACAATCATCTTGCGATTCAGGAAGCATTCTGTCGCATTAGTGGCAGACGTGGAGAAGATGTACAGGCAGATCCTGCATTATGATAAAGATCGAAAACTGCTACGCATTCGATATCGGGAACGTTCAACCGAACCAATAGCAACGTATGAGCTACAAACGGTGACCTACGGTACCGCATCAGCTCCGTTCTTGGCCACTCGTACGTTGCAACAAATCGCGCATGACAACAAACAGGAGTACCCCAAAGCCGTAGACCCGGTTCTGCATGATTTTTATGTGGATGACTTGCTGACTGGTGCAGCAAGTGTTTCAGAAGCCATCGAGACACGTAAACAGATATCATCGATGTTGGAATCAGCGGGCTTCTCACTAAAGAAATGGGCGTCGAACATACCGGCTGCGCTTGATGGTGTTCCAAGCGCCGATTTGGCCATCAAATCAGTTCTAGACTGGCAAGAAGACCAAGCAGTCTCAACACTGGGCTTGGTTTGGGAACCATCCAACGATATGTTTCGGTTTCGGGTGGATTTGCCAACCCCTGCAGAAGAGCTGACACGATGCCTGGTGTTATCATACACGGCCAGAATCTTCGATCCTCTTGGTCTGTTGGGACCAACGGTGATACTCGCCAAGATGTTCCTGCAACGCCTATGGGGATTGAAGCACGAGGGGAAGACGCTGGACTGGAATCGTCCGCTACCAGCGGAGATTCAGGAAGAGTGGAGGAGGTTCCACTCAACGCTCTATGTGTTACGCGAACTGCGAGTACCTCGATTGGTGGCACATAGCAATCCGGAAAGGCTGCAGCTGCATCTCTTCGCGGATGCATCTCAAGGAGCCTATGGAGCATGTTGTTACGTACGCTCGGATTCGACACGGGGCTCTACGGTTAGATTGCTAGCGGCTAAGTCCAAGGTGGTGTCCCTCTCAAACACACATTCCATCGCCAGATTAGAACTGTGTGCAGCACGGCTAGCAGTAGACTTTAGCAACATACTTTTCGCACGTTATTCCTCGTACGGCAAGTTGCGAAGGGTTGTTGCTTATTGCTTGCGAATCCTCTCCAACCTCAGGGCGAGCAAGTCAACGTCGATCAACAGCGTCAAGCGGAATACGGACATGAAGACGCTATTGAGTTCCGTTCCACCGCTTACAGCGGCGGAGTTGCAGGATGCGGAACTGAGGTTGTGTCAACGGGCACAACATGATTCGTTTGCGGAGGAGATGGACGACCTGAAACGAGGAAAGCTGGTGAGCGGAAGGTCGAGACTAAAGTGGTTGTCTCCATACCTCGACCCAAAGGGTGTGTTACGCGTCGGTGGCCGGCTTGGTAACGCCAACATACCAGAGTCAACCAAACATCCGATTGTCCTCGCTGCATCACATCGGCTGTCGACACTACTGGTCGAGAACACTCATCATCAAAAGATGCACGCGGGGCCACAATTCATGTTAGCAACAATCCGGCAGAAGTTTTGGTTGATTGGGGGCCGAAACTTAGCAAAGAGCGTGTACCATCGATGCCACACATGCTTTCGGAACAAGCCAACGCTGGTGAAACAGGCGGTAGCTGATTTGCCTAAGTCACGAGTGACACCAACGCGACCGTTTGCCGTCAGCGGCGTCGACTACTGTGGGCCGTTTTTGTTAAAGTCGACCGTCCGCAACCGAAGCCCAACGAAGGCATACATCGCGATATTCGTATGTTTCGCGACAAGGGCAGTCCATATCGAGCTGGTGAGTGATCTCACATCGACTGCTTTCCTATCAGCACTACGTCGCTTTGTCGCGAGACGTGGTAAAGTAGCCGAATTGCATTCGGACAATGCAACGACGTTCAAGGGCGCGGCACACGAGTTGCATCGCATCTATAGGATGCTGAAAATCGATGAGGGTGATAGGAGAGCGATCTTTGATTGGTGCGCAGAGAACGAACTGGTATGGAAGTTTATCCCCCCGCGTGCGCCTCATTTTGGAGGACTTTGGGAAGCGGCAGTTAAGTCCGCTAAAAGGCATCTGTTAAAGACGATAGGAGTTAGAAGTGTGACGCAAGAAAATATGCTTACCCTTCTGGCACAAGTTGAGCTTTGTTTAAATTCGCGTCCATTGATACCAATATCAGATGAGCCAACAGATTTGGAAGCACTAACCCCGGGCCATTTCTTGATAGGGAGTAGCATGCAGCATGTACCACAAGTAGATCTTAGCAAGATTTCTCCGAACCGTTTGAAGGAGTACCAATTAGTGCAAAGGCAGATGCAAGAGATTTGGGCACGGTGGTACCCAGAATATCTACAGCAGCTACAGGCCAGGGCAAAGCACGCGAACAATACACCGGTGAAGCTAGAAGTGAACCAATTAGTGATCGTGAAAGAAGACAATACCCCACCTGCAGTTTGGCCAAAAGGGCGAATAACAGCTTTGCACCCAGGAAAAGACGGTGTAGTGAGAGTAGTAACTTTACGAGTGGGCACAGGAAAAGAAATTGTTCGAGCCGTCAGCAGAATCGCGTTACTACCCAATCCAATCGAACAGAGAGGTTAGAGCGGAAGAAGGATACACGTGGGAAATAGTAAACAACAGTTGTTGACATTTGGAGCGTCAAGTCAAGTTAAGTTTACACGTCGATCACATAGTTTCATGCATTTAAAAGAATTCTCTTTTGGTGGCCGGAATGTTGAATTTGGATAATTAGTATAATTAATTAATTTGCATGAAAATATTTTGAATTGTTATTGCATGAAAAATAAACAACACTTGACAACACTACGAGCAGAGAGTATAAACCAGACGCCAATGTAAGAAAAGTGAACTAGAGTAATTGAATTATGTACAAATCTGACGGTTGAATAAACATGTGGATGTTTCCTTGGTGTGGTGATGGAACAGCATACGGTTGTCGATGGTAATCCCGAGGTATCGCACCGTCGTCTTCCACGGCAACCGGATGCTGTCGATGGTGATGTGATGGGTTTGAGAAGGTAGATAATTTAAGTAGAGCTGCTTTTATACCCGAAGCGAAATGATAAGCACGAAGAGAATGCCGCTATCACCTCTCGTAAGCGCAGTGCGTAGCTATGCATTATAGCGCATGTTTTAATCCCAGTTTTCGTGCATATCGATGATGATTATTAAAATGGTTTATATTTTCGTTTGATGGTGTTTAGCTAAACTTTTAAGATGGTTAAATATACATGAAATTTAAAATGGTCCTATGATTTTGACAATTTCAGAAATAACTTGTTATTCATATTTTAATGTTACTTTTTAAGTAATATAGATTAAAGGGAAAGTAAAACGGATACTAAGCAATATAAGCTAAGCAAAATGTTAAGAATTGAAAAACTGAACTCTACCGCGTACCAACACCAATCAATAGGGTTGTAGTGACCGTTACGGCTTTAGACCAGTTCTTACCGTAAGATTCGCTATAGACCAGTTCTAGCGATCTTGGCCTGGCAGGTAACGAATTATGGCAGGTACGGCACCTGTCGCTGTGCACCTCAACCTTCCACTGAAGCAGTTATCATGTTTGTCTTCATCATGTGCTTACGACACACGAGCCAACGCTGATACAGCTAGGACAGCTCTGCATTCACACGCAAGCAAAATTCTCCGGCAGCAGCAAACAGGGAACGTACGTTAGTACGTATTCAGCGCACGCTACACATACGCTCACACAAAAAGGTATATCCTGCACAGCATCGCAGATTCCTCCGGCAACGGCATTTACGAGGTAAAGTGCGTAATAAGAGCACGCTACGCACACTTACATGCCTCGCCACCTCATGCGCACGGATACGGTACCTCTTCGGAAATCCGTCGCCGAGCTGCGACCACGCGGTGCCGTACGTAATACGTACAAAGTGCACGTTACGCACACCTGCACCCCTGTGGCGCACAAGGAAAATAATCATCATCGCATCCTCTGTCGGCGATACTAAGTACCACGAGATAATTGCAGTGTCGTCACAAACATATCGACACACCTCGGAACATGCGTCGCAGTACGTCTAGTGCATCGCAGTTTGTACGAGAGCGAGACGTTTAAGCCCACTTTGGATGAGGCCGCAATAAGCAAGTGATCTACTGTTCGACGATTAGCACGATATGCATCTACAAGTTCGACGACGCGGAAGAAAGGTAAGCAGCAACTCACAAGTGCAGGGATCGTCGTATCATCATCGGAACGGCGGTGTGACCGTTGAATACCATCATAGCATCTTCCAGGAGCGGAACAACCGCTGAACACCAGCACAGCATCCCCCGGAAAACCGTTGGAGCAAACGGTTAAGGAAAACATCTACTCGGTGATTCTACAATCGGCGGTGAGCGCATTCCTTTTACTCTGTGTAATTTTTTTCTTCACACACTTTACAATCTTTCGATCCAATCATAGTATTATATCAATATATTATTAGACTATTAAGATTAAGAGAGTGCTTGGGTTAGCAGTTTCATCTTTTATTTTATCTTTATTGTTCGATTTCATTTTCGGGTATATTTTATTCCAATATCGTATTTCCTTTATATTTTTGTTCGCTTAAATTTTTATTATATTGTTTTGCGTAAAAAAATTTTCATAACTTACAAACACATAAAAATTGAATTATATAAAATGTCATTAGAACGGGAAGTTGAGAGGCCCAGTGCCAGCATGGCAGAGAAACCCACACTAGTGCCGCAGGTGGAGCGCATTTCCGCCAAACTACCCCAATTTTGGGATGATATGCCGGAAATTTGGCTTGCTCAGGCGGAGGCTGAGTTTGAGGTACCTCAAATTACAAGAGAGCGCACCCGATACTCGTACCTAATAGGCGCTCTTCCTAAACAAACCTTAGCTAATACACTCCAATACAATACACTCTGGGAATGCACCAATACAGGTAGCGTTTCCGCAATGGAATGCACCAAAGAATTTTTCTCAAAACTACTCGACTGACGATATTCGTCAAGAAATATCGGAGCTACGAAACATAGCGAATCATGTTGGCTGTCAATTCTGATAATCAGCGCAGAGGAATCGCAAAATACGAGCAACACACCCTCACAACAGGGAGAACGTCCGCTATGACAGAACGCGAACAAGTGGATCATTCCTTGCAATTTTGATTCAACGCAGGGTGGGAACAATTTATCTCTTCAAAACAACAAATTTGCTCCGAAGCATTGAGGGATAGCCCACGAGCAATTTTAAGCTCCTCACCTCGTCTCTTCATCAATGATGAGATTCACATTCCTTATAGATACCGGAGCTGACGTATCCGTCATTCTACAAAATTTAGTAGGCACTGTAGCCAAACCAACTGACCACGTATTAGTTGCAGCCAACGGTAGTACCATTGCTACGTATGGCACCAAGCTAATACAGGTGTCTCTTGGATTGAGGCGGTCTTTTTCTCATACTTTCGTACTAGCAGTGGAGAATCGTCCTATGATAGGGGCTGACTTTATTCACAAACACGGTTTGTTAGTTGATCTTAAGGAGCGGCGCCTAATTGATCCAACTACAAATCTGGTGTCAAAGACTACTATTGCGACAGTGGACACTCCCGCACCAAAACATTTTTCTATGGAAGCAATTGAGTTCGGTGAGGTTTTAAGACAATACCCATCATTGAAAAAGCGCCCTGACTACAACACACCGGTCGGTCATTCTGTTTCACACTACATTGAAACAAAAGGCTCTCTACCATTTGCTAAGCCTCGCCGTCTGGAACCGAAGAAACTTAAAATTGCCCCGACAGAGTTTCAGCATACGCTGAACTTAGGCATTTGCCGGCCATCCTCTTCTCCAGCTTCTTCACCATTGCGCATGGGTCCCAAAACAGATCACGACTGGCGACCATGTGGGAATTATCGACGACTGAACGCAATATCCACACCCGATCGATACCCTATACCACACGTGCAAGATTTCACCATGAACTTACATGGTTGGAAGGGATCCACAATAACTCACATCCTGGCATTCGGGCTACTCGCAAGCTTATGACCGATCGTTATTTCTGGCCATTCATGAACAAGGACGTGGGAGAATGGACACCAAAAGGCCAAAATAACACGCCATACTCACTCGCCATTGGAAACTTTTGATATTCCGAAAGGCAGGTTTGACCAAATCCACCTAGACATCGTTGGTCCTCTACCTCCTCCGGAAGACATGTGTTACCTACTCACAATAGTGGATAGATTTACAAGATGGCCAGAGTGTTACCCAATGGCAGATATGTCAGCAACTACCATCGCAAAAACATTTGTCGACAATTATGTCTCTATTAGTGTCGACAATTATGGAAGATCTAGTGACAAGCGGATACTATATTTATAAAAAATATACTATTTTTAAAAAAATATTTTGGAAAAGCTTCGTTGTTCTAAAAAAAAAATAAAATCTGAAACAGGAGCCGTTAGTGAATCATTGCGTTTCACTGGCAATGCAAAAACAAGAGAAAATTTGCAAAACCGTAAAATTTACGCATAGAGTTTTTAATAGTAAAAGTGTGATGATTAGTAGTGAGTAGGCAGTATTAAATGGAGATGTATGCGTATATAGATGATAAGAGCGAAATACATATATAAACGAGAGGTCAAAGTGTACTCACGCATTTGAAGAACACCACTTTTGGCAACGAGGAAAATTCGGCCCGCGTGTAAATGTCGAGTCTAAAATCAGAAGAAGAAAAATAACAAGTCGTTAATCGGTGACACAGAGCCCTTTATCATGGGGGGGTGTATCCGTGAATACTTGGAAAGAATGGACATTTTATTTCAAGTGCATGAAATAGAAGTGTCCAAAAAGACAGTGATGTTGTTAACGTTTGGATGAGCATCGATATATATCACCGGAGGAGCCAAAGTCGTGCAACTGCGAGAAGCTGTGTAGGAAGCTTAGAGAAAAATTAGAACATAAAGTCATTGTGGTGGCGCAACGAAACAATTTCTGACACTGTATGCAGAAAGAACTCTCTTTTCCTGATTACATTATGAAACTGAAAGCCAACATACAAACGAGTTAGTTCCAAGCGTTTTTGCTCGAAATGTTGCGTGGAAACATCTGTTGAGAGAGCCAGCTCTGTCGTTCGAACAAGCAGAAAGCATCTAGAGAACGTGAAAAGCAGCGGATGGGCAGAACTTTTGTGACGAAATTGCAGAGAAATGGCAGCATTAGAAAGAGAGAGAGAGTGTAATAGATGCGGAAGATAACACAATCCACATACATGTCCAGTGTATGTCGTGGGGATCGTGGAAGTGTTTTATTTGTAATAAGATCGGCTATGTGTCGTTCTGTTGTAAGAATTGAGAAAGTAAAGTATAAAGTTTGAATGCGCCCGAGAGAGAAATGACTGATGAAATGAGAGAGAAATTTCGAAGTCTAATAGATGGAAATCATTAAGAAAGGATTAAAGATTTCGAAGCTTGTTTGATTTTATTATTTTTATTATTATTATTTTTATTATTATTATTAGTATTATTATTATTATTTTTATAAATATTATTATTATTATTATTATTATTTAATTGAAAGTGGTTGCCTCCAAGGCTTTCCAGTAGCGTCAGATACAACAAAAAATAAAAAATAAACACATAACTAAAACGTCATGAACAGGACGAACCACAGTAGGACAAGGAAAACAATACAAGGGAACAGAATGAAGCAAAGGACATGCTATGGTCAAACAAATCACCTACTGAATTGAAGTCAGATAATGCGCGCACCCAAGGGTCATTTTGAGCAAATGAGAAGTGGAGGGCGAATGCGCAAGCGATAGGATGGGACAAAGTTGGGAATCGCTGCCAGGAGGGTAGGAGAACCAATGTTGGCAAGAAGGATGTTGACAATAAATAGCCTGAGCGCTTGACAATGACGGTCTTTTAAGCCAACCAAACCCAGCAACTGACACCGTACCGAGCATAGAGCAGAAGCAGCACTGGGGTCGTTAAGGAAGCGCCTTACGGCGATTCTAGCAAACTTCCGTTGTACCCTCTGCAACCCATTCATAGAGGTAACACCTGCTGGGGACCAAACGAAGCTGGCGTAGACCAAGATCGAACGGACCCAGCAGCATTACAACGCCCTCTAGCACAATGGATCACGGACCTCAGACGCCATTCGGGTGATGAGGGCCAATAATATGTTGGCTCGCTCGAGGACTGAGTTGATATGTGGCTCAAAAGACAGTTTGTCATCGAGCCACACACCAAGGTCCTTTACCAGAGTGACTCGTGGGAGTGGTGAGCCACCGAGCTATACCATAGCCATATAGCTGCTTGTAATGAGAGCGGCCGTACGAGATTACGCAGCATTTTTCTACACAAAGGATGAGCCCGTTAGAGGAACACCAATCCGCAAATGCATCGGCGTAGCTTTGAAGGCAATAAAAGTCTTGAGACGAGGACACAGGAAGATAGAACTTAACATCGTCAGCATACAACAGACTTCCTTTGGGAGAACTCCACTACACCCCAATATTTCATAAGGCATATGCGGTGCCGTACGCGCTTGTGACAAAAGTAGAAGAAAGTTTAGAAACGTAAGTGGATGATGGAATTTTGTTTCCATGCACTTCGGAGTGCATCAGCAACAGTCGTTGTACACGATACGACTCTTTGATGGCGAATGTTAACAATACCACCACAAAAAAGAATCGCTCACTCTGAAAAATCGCTTGCATGATTGTGTTTACACGGCACGAATCTTTTCATGAATGTGTGTGGTACCTACGAAAAGACATCGGTACTTTCTGCTAGAAGGAACAGAGTAAAAGTAAATTAAGTTCTCTTCTCCCAAACTCTTTAACATAAACTTTTAACTAAACCTATAACAAATAGTCCTAAGCGGGAGTTGTAAAAAGATTCGCCCAAAAGATTTGTGTTGTCCACCAAACTCGGATTCGCCGAATCTGCTCGAATGCACCAATACAGTGAAACAAAGATTCATTGTCAAGGGAGATTTGCGGTAGAATCGTATCGTGTAAAACGACCTAATCAATGATTAATAAAATAGTTTTACAAACTCAAGGTATAGCGTATTTGTGAGAAATTGATTTCATGAAATTAGGTAGGATTAATTAAAATAAGTTTTCATGAAATATTTCGTTTAAATACAAACTGGACTAGAGGAATTAGGACGAAGTGATCTAGAGCGGTAAATGAATTTTGAAATGAACTTTGTAATGAAATGAACTTGACAACCGAATACACAGTAGCAAACGGAACGGCGCAAAGTGTACATCTCTTTTCTTTCAAGGTAACTCCGTAAATTTCACGCCCAGTAAATTCAGTGAGTTTTACTCACATTTTATGGTCCTTCGAACCGGATAGTGAATTTACGAAGTTTTCATCTAATCGCTCTGCATCAAGAGCACAGTGGGAAAAGGGCTCTGCATCAAGAGCAAATTCGGCAATTCATCGTCGCGTCGTTGACCGCCATCGCATTCGCTCTGCATCAGGGGGCAACGGCCAGCGTTCGAACATTTCGCCATCATTTTTTTGCGCCAAAGTGTTGTTTCTTTCGTGTGTAAAGTGAAATATGGATAAGAAAATAAAGGCCATACAACTAAAAAGGAGGATCGCAGTGGAAAACATAAACGCTCTCGAACGGTTTATTGGACAATATTCCGGGGATGACTACAAGCAAATCCCAGAAGCGTTAGAAGACCTGGAGAGACATAGGGAAGGGTTCTTCGCCGCGGTATCAAAGTTGGAAGAGCTCGACGATACCAATGACGCGATCGAAGCGTGCATTATGGACCGAATCAATATCGAAGAGCGGTGTAGAAAAATAAAATCCTTCTTACGCGAGAATAATCGAAAGGAAGACGGTTCCCTCAACGAAACCACGGGTTTGGTTTCTTCTACGCTAGCGTTTGGACGGCCGAACGCACCGCACTTGCGTCTCCCTAAGATCGAGCTGCCGACCTTCGATGGGGACCAAACGAAATGGCTGTCGTTTCGCGATCGATTTATCGCCATGATCGACGCTTCACCAGAGCTGCCATCGATAGCAAAATTGGAATATTTGCTCTCTTCTTTGAAAGGGGACGCGGCCCTACCTTTTGAACACACCTCTCTCACGGCTGACAACTATTCAGTGACCTGGGCAGCGTTGCTCAAACGCTACGATAATTCGCGCCTGCTCGTACGTGAGTATTACCGTAAATTGCACTATTTACCCTGCGTTCAATCGGAGAGTGTTGAAAAACTGACGAACTTAGTGGACGAATTTTCGCGATACGTGAACGGTTTTGTGAAACTGAATGAACCAGTAGATTCGTGGGACACGCCGCTGTCGAACATGTTGCTCATGAAGTTGGATCGAGCAACAGTTTTAGCGTGGGAGAAACATTCGGTGCACTTCACTAGGGACAGATATAAGGACGTGCTCGATTTTGTACATGATAGGATACAAATTTTGAAATCGACCAACAACTTTGCTAATGACGCAAGTGATTGTTCGCGAAAGGTGGCCGGCTCCGCTCGTCCATCTACATCACGACGATCGATCGCAACCGCAACTCCTACGCGATCATCGCCACCCAGTGCAACGAGCCACAAGTGTCCTTTACAGTGCGTTGAGGGCCACCTTCTTCGCAACTGTCCGGTATTTTTTGGAAAGGACGTGCAACAACGTCGTGATATTGTGGCTTCGAAACATTTGTGTTGGAACTGTTTAAGTGATTCCCACCAAGTAAAGGCATGTAAGTCGGATTATACCTGCCGTACGTGTGGTCAGCGTCACCACACATTATTACACTCTCCTCTTCCTAACGCAACGGTCGCAATGACAGCGCAAACAGACAACCACATGGTGTTTTTGGAAACGACGCTGCTGTCCATCGTGGATGGTTACGGAAATCGGCATGAGGCAAGAGCTCTCCTCGATTCGGGCTCTATGTCGAATTTCATTTCCGAGGCACTGGCTCGGAAGCTCATTGGAACACCTCGGAAGAAGGTGAACGTTTCGGTATCAGGCATCGGGAACGCAGTGCAGCGAGTGAACGGTTCACTTATCGCATCCGTGGAATCAACGAACCGTACGCATGTCGCTCAGCTGGAGTTGCTCATTGTTGACGCTCCATTCTGGCATATTCCACCGGCACCCGTTGATGCGTCGGCGTGGAGAATCCCTGATGTGCCACTCGCGGATCCATCGTTCTACAAGCCTGGCCAGATCGACATTATCATCGAAGGAGACACGTATTGGGAGCTGCATTCCGGCAGGAAGCGGTCCCTCGGCAAAGGGAAACCGTGGCTAGTGGAAACCCCTTTCGGTTGGGTCGTCGCTGGGCATTCGTCGAAGACTTCCGCACAAGGATCATCGGCTTTTCACCTTTCTACCAGCGAATCATCCCCACTGGAATCGATCTTGGAACGGTTCTGGGAACTCGAGACAATCGGCGATGATCCAGCATTATCAACGGAGGAGGATGCTTGCGAGAAGCATTTCGTGCCCACTACAACCAGAGATGCATCTGGCAGGTATGTTGTTCGTTTACCTCAATCCACTAATCCTGGTATCGTTTTAGGAGCATCCAAGGCGATAGCTGATCGTCGGCTCCTAGCAGTAGAACGTCGTTTGAAATCCAACCCTAGAATGAAGATAGAATACATCAAATTCATGAAGGAGTATGAGCGACTAGGGCACATGAAACTACTCACCGAACCGATTGATGACACTTGTGAACACTACTATCTTCCTCATCACGCGGTAGTGAAGGAGACGAGCACAACCACGAAGGTCAGAGTTGTATTCGATGCTTCGTGTAAGACATCCTCGGGTTACTCATTGAATGACAAGCTGTTGGTTGGGCCTGTGATTCAAGACGACCTTTTCAACATCATCGTTCGGTTTCGTTCGCACGCAGTCGCCCTATCAGCGGATGTAGAGAAGATGTATCGCCAAGTGCTGCACGATGAATGCGACCAACGATACCTTCGCATTCGGTACCGAGAGAATCCGGAAGTACCGATTAAAACCTACCAGCTACAAACAGTTACCTACGGTGCCGCATCGGCGCCCTTTCTGGCAACTAGGACCTTGCAACAAATCGCTCATGATCATCAAACGCACTATCCAAGAGCGGTGAATGCAGTACTCCACGACTTCTATGTGGACGATCTACTAACAGGAACAGAAGACGTAGCGGATGCGACTGAGATACGGAAGCAGATATCGGGAATGCTTAATTCAGCTGGCTTCTCGTTGAAAAAGTGGGCATCCAACGTACCGGAAGCTCTAGAAGGTGTCCCATCGGATGATTTGGCAATGCTTCCTACTCACGAATGGCAAGATCAACAATTCGTATCAACGCTGGGCTTGGTTTGGGAACCCGCAGTTGATATACTTCGGTTTCGGATCGATCTGCCACCTACGGCGACGGTGTTAACAAAGAGGCTAACTTTATCATACATCGCAAGGGTTTTCGACCCACTCGGTTTACTTGGCCCAACCATCATTATTTCCAAACTCTTTATGCAACAATTGTGGGCCTTAAAATCAAACGGGAAGGCTTGGGATTGGGATACTGAGCTCCCATCACATCTACAAAAGGAATGGATGGTGTTTCATTCCAAGCTACACTTACTCCGTGAAGTGCGCATCCCTCGGTTCACATCACTTAGAGGAGCAACAAGTAAGCAGTTGCACATTTTCGCAGATGCTTCGCAACTAGCTTACGGTGCTTGTTGCTACATCAGAACAGAGGGCCCTTCAGGAATTTCGGTGCAACTTATGGCGGCAAAATCGAAAGTGGTGTCATTGGCGAACACCAATTCAATCGCAAGGTTGGAGCTTTGTGCTGCAAGATTGGCAACGCAACTGTTTCGGAAGGTCAGTCAGTCTATTCCCAGTATTTGCGAAGCCTTTTGCTGGACTGATTCAATGACCGTCTTACACTGGCTAAACTCACCACCAAGGCGTTGGAAGCCATTCGTTGCAAATAGAGTAGCACAAATTCAGGCAGAAACAAAAATAAAATGCTGGCGTCATGTTCCGGGTGTGGACAACCCAGCAGACGATGTGTCGCGCGGTCTGCTTCCTGATAAATTACTATCATGCCATCGGTGGTGGCACGGACCGTATTGGCTGAGCAGCAAAGAAGACGCATGGCCAAAAGGAGAACCTGAAACAGGAGGAATCGAATCAACGGGAGAAGAACGGGCGGTTCAAATGCAGGTTGCTTCCTTGTCAATGACCAATGAGTTTAGCAACAGCTTTTTTTCACGGTTCTCTACTTACCTGCGACTACGTCGAACTACGGCATATTGTTTGCGTTTCATTGCGTGCATGAAGTCGAGCAAATCATCAACGGGGTCAGCAAACAATACGCATCGCTCCATTCATTCACTCATCGTCACAGTACCACCTCTGACAAGCAACGAGTTACACCGAGCCGAGCTTCAGTTGTGTCTATTAGCGCAGCAGGATTCGTTCCCGGACGAGCGGATCGAGATTGCCAATGGAAGACAGATACCACGTAGCTCGCGACTAAAATGGTTATCCCCATTCATCGACCAGGCGGGATTAATGCGTGTTGGTGGCCGGCTACGCAATGCGCAACTCGAAGAATCGTCAAAACATCCAATATTGCTTTCTTCCAAGCATCAATTGGCAGTATTGTTGGCACAGGCATACCACCAGAATCACCTGCATGCCGGTCCGGAACTTTTGTTATCGATACTCCGTCAACGTTTTTGGATCATCGGTGGACGCAACTTGACGAAGTCTGTGTTTCATCGATGTCACAGATGCTTCAGAACCAAACCCTCATTAGTGAAACAATCAGTCGCAGATCTTCCACTTTCAAGGGTTTCACCAAAGAGGCCATTTTCAGTGAGCGGCATTGATTACTGCGGCCCGGTATTCTTAAAGTCGTCTGTTCGCAACCGAGGTGCTACGAAAGCGTACATCGCGATTTTTGTGTGCTTCGCAACCCGGGCGGTCCATATCGAACTCGTGAGCGATCTAACTACAGCTGCTTTCTTGGCAGCACTACGGCGTTTCGTGGCTCGCAGAGGTAGGATCGTGGAACTTCACTCGGATAACGCCACCACATTCAAGGGGGCTGCACACGAGCTACATCGCATCTATGAAATGCTTAAGTGCAGTGATCGCGAACGCAACGCAATTTTCAATTGGTGTGCCAACGATGAAATTCGGTGGAAATTCATTCCACCACGCGCCCCTCACTTTGGAGGGCTGTGGGAGGCAGCGGTACGATCAGCAAAGCAGCACATAATACGCACGTTAGGAAGCACGAGTCTCACTCAGGAAGGCATGATCACACTGTTGGCTCAGGTTGAACAGTGCTTGAATACGCGACCATTAGTTCCTTTGTCCAGCGATCCGTCAGACACAGAACCGCTAACTCCAGGGCATTTTTTAGTAGGTTCGAATATGCTATCAATACCACAAATTGATAGAAGCCAGGTCCCATCGAACAGGTTGAAGGAGTTCGAACTCGTTCAGAAGCATCTTCAATGCATATGGTCGCGATGGTATCCGGAGTACCTTCAACAACTTCAGGCTCGCGCAAAAAACGTGGCGAATCAACCGGTGCAACTAGAAATAGGGCAATTGGTAATCATCAAGGAAGACAACGTACCACCTACCTTGTGGCCAATGGGCAGAATCACTACGTTACATCCAGGAAAGGACGGTGTAGTTAGGGTTGTAACACTTCGCACAGCTGCAGGAAAGGAAATTGTCCGAGCTACAGCTAGAATTGCCATTCTCCCTAAACCCAACACTTCTTCCGATGATACATGTAAACAAATCATAGGAAGCTAACGTATGCGACGTATTAGTATGCGGATGGATTAGAATTACGTGAATTTAAAGAAGTTCCTTCTTTGGTGGCCGGAAATGTGAGAAATTGATTTCATGAAATTAGGTAGGATTAATTAAAATAAGTTTTCATGAAATATTTCGTTTAAATACAAACTGGACTAGAGGAATTAGGACGAAGTGATCTAGAGCGGTAAATGAATTTTGAAATGAACTTTGTAATGAAATGAACTTGACAACCGAATACACAGTAGCAAACGGAACGGCACAAAGTGTACATCTCTTTTCTTTCAAGGTAACTCCGTAAATTTCACGCCCAGTAAATTCAGTGAGTTTTACTCACAGTATTTGGAAGATATTTTGGTAGGAGGAAAAACGAAAAACGAATGCATGGGTAATTTGACGGAAGTGTTAAAGAGGCTCGAAAAACAAAAAGTCAAAATGAATGAAAAAACGCAGTTTTTTTTTCTAAACAAAAACAGAATAATTGGGCTACGTAAAAACAGAAAACGGAGTAACACCAAACGTAGAGAAAGTTGAGGCTATAGATAATGCCCGCCCAGCGCCCGGAAACGTAATGCAGTTACTAGCATATATGGGAATATTAATTTATTATGGTAGGTTCCTACCAGATTTAGCAAATATACTAAAACCTTTACACGAGTCGAGAGGGAAAAAAGTATAATTCACACATTCTAAAGAATTTCATGCGTCTTTCGAAAAGACAAAATCACTGCTGAAAGCCAATCACGTCGTAGAACCATACGATCCTAATTGGACGGTAGATGTTAGCCCTTATGGTCCTCACGAAAAAGGAAGACAACAAAAGCCGATTAATTTTGCGTCAGCGACGCAAACACACATACACACAAAAACTATGCACAAGTCCAGAAGGAAGCACTAACGGCAGTTTCTTCTTCTTCCCTGGCACTACAACCTCGAGAGGTCTCGGCCTGCCATTTCTGGCTTTCTGTGACTTAATTTTACCCGTTGTAAAGTAGTCAGCCCTACGTACGGGGAGGCGGTCTGGATGGGATTTGAACCCCGGCCCTGCCGTGTGAAGACCGGCGCCGCTGTCGCCTCGGCCACCGGACCGCCCCACGGTAGTTTACGGTGTACAAAAATTCCACAAATAAATGTACGGAGTAAAGTTTAAACTTGTACCGGACAATGCAGGAGTACAAGAAGTATTTAAGCCTTCAAGAGCAGCGTCATCAATTGCGGTTGCTAGATTAAGCCGTCGGGCATTGGTATTGGCTAATTACGAATTTGTGACTGAGCATAAACCCGGAAAATACAAGGTTCACACGCCAAGTAGTGTGTGTTTGCATTATCGATGTGTGTTCTGTCGTCTTAGTTCAAAAATTTAAATTCATGGAATATTTCGTAATCTAAACTAGTGTAGTATGTTCAAATGTATAGATATGTTTAATAGTAATAGTGCGTAGAAGAAGTTATGTAAATAGAAGTGTAAGAAGTATAAAAGTAAGGATAGCTAGTAAGGAACAAGGAATAAAGTTCAGATTGAGTTCGGCATCCTAACGGAAAGAGTACGCGTTAAAGAATATCACACTAGCAGTACTTCTCACACATAGACATTAAAATGGTACGGAAGTGTCAGAAGAACGATATGACATTGCAACAAGTTTATGAGAACGTAAAATACGGATGGTCACAGAATGTGTAGAGTCAATTACGCTCAAATATTACGCTTAGATTAAAAGTTATTTGGGAATCGAAAACGGAATGCTGCTTTTCCATGATAGAGTGATAGTACCATAGAAACTGAAAGAGAAAACCACGCCAGCTGACGGAGAGGATGAAAATGGCAGCAAGAAGCTAAGCATGGTGGAAGAATATGTATCAGGATTTCTATTACGTCATTATTTTTTCCAATTTGTCATTCCAGACAGATAATAATGAAAAAAACATTCTCAACAAAATGGCAAGAAAATTTAAGTCCATTTGAGCGAATACTCATAGATTTTTGTGACTTCGAGAATAGCTCACAAGTGATAGTTGTAGATAGTTTCACGAAATTCATACAACTCCTATGGGGTGCTCTGGTGGCCGAGGTGAAATCGGCGCCGGTCTTCATACGGCAGGACCGGGGTTCAAATCCCATCCAGACCGTCTCCCCGTACGCAGGGCTGACTCCTTTTCTACGAGTAAAATCAAGTCACAGAAAGCCAGAAATGGCAGGTCGAGACCTTTCGAGGTTGTAGTGTCACCGAAGAAGAAGAAGTAGGCTCCCATAGTTTTAAGTACCTTATGTTTGTATACATCTGCATATATCTTGATTACGAAATGTCAAGTGGAAATACATTCAAAACGTCCCCGCGGCTGGGCATTCAGAAACCGCCTGCCGACAGGACAAGATCGTTGTTTGTGTCGGACTTCTGCCTTTGGTCTTTTAGTACTTCCGAAATAAAGTAAAGTTAAATTTAACGTTGTTTGCAAAAGTTCAAATCGTTTCAAGTATCAGGGCAGAGCGTGATATCCAAGAGCAAGATACATTTTTCACATGTTTGGGAATGCCAGGAGAAATAGTGTTAGACGATGGGCCTCTATTCAACTCAGGGAAGTGAAAATCATTTTAATATTCATAAGGTTTTAAAGTCAGCAAATCACCACCTTATCACCCACAATCTAATGGTTATGCTGACAGACCGGTGAGAATGGTGAAAGATTCAATTATTAGGTACGTGATTCAAAATACTGAATTTCAAAGGAATTTAAATCAGTTTTTGATATCAGACTTCCATCAGAGTCTGAGATCATCAGAGTGTCAGACTTGATGTTTTACAAAGGTAAAGCTGAGGTTATGATGTCGAATTTCAAAGGATCAACTAAGTTTTTTCTGCAAAATTTAGCTTCAAATGTTAGCAAGTCGTTTCTATCATTTGATCAAGCGATACATCGATTTCAAGCATCGTTTTGTTACTCTCATGACACTATGACCAAAACATTTTATGCAACAAAATAAAGCTATTTATCACACATACAACCGACCTAATTTTTTTTCAGTCCTGGACATTCGCTCTTTCGTATTTTCAACCTTCACAACGTCTAGCTTTGTAATAAAAAAGTTGAATTGATTTGAGTCTAAATTTTTGTTAACTCCATAGAAGTTTTTTTTGCTCAATGTTTTGTGAATTTTTGACAAAAAAAAATACAATGGACATCAAAACTCAATCAATATATGTGGAGGATGCTTTTGCCAAAGTTTTGTTAGATAATTATAATAACAATAATAATAATAATAATTCTTTAGAAAGTTGAAATTTGAATGTGTGTATACCTCAAATATGTAAACCTTGAGTACCACGTGAGCTGTCAGATGGAAAACGTCAAGAGAATAAAGCGCCATTGTCGATTGAAAAGCCGAACTAGAAACATCTTCCGATTCTTCCGCCTTCCGTAACCGAAAAATAAGTAGTCTACAACTCAGAAGTGGGATACGAAGCCAAAAGTGTATAAAGATGCTGACTAAAGAACAGCTTTTATGTGCCTTGGAAGTTGCAAACATCGAATTTCCCGCAACGGCAACCATAGCACAGCTGCGCAAGTTGTACGATCAACATGTGTGTGTGACGGAACCAATGCAGCGTTCTCAGGATTCGTGTAGCGCTATAGCTTCGAATAGTGAAAATAACGAGGAAGCAGCCGCTGCGTTGATTAAAATTACAAGTGTTTCTTCTATAAATGGTAACCATTGCGACACCGATTTTCAACGATGGGAAGCAGAAAAGAAACCTTCTCCGAAACCGCGTGGTGATGACGACACAATTGCGAGCAACGGAGAGCATGAGACAGCAGCCGCCATTTTGATGCAAGACAAAGGGGTTCCTTTCAAAGATGGCCCCCAGTGTGACGCCGAGTTTCATCGATGGCAATTGTATGCGTTACAAGAAAAGATAAAGGATATGGAACAGCGGCAGGCGAATACGAGTGGCAGACTGGTTCATCCTGAAGAACTTAAACATCTAATACCAGAGTTTTCCGATGGGCTTGGTATCAACCAGTGGATTAGCACAATTCGTTACAACAGCGAATTATACGAATGGCAAGATCGTACGATGCTATTGTATGCAAGTAGCCGATTGACAGGAGCGGCCAGTGAATGGTATAATGGGTTCCGCAACACGCTGAAAACATTCGATGATTTTGCAAATGGAATCAAAAAAGCGTTTCCTGATCGTTGCAATGAGGCGGTGATTCATAGCCAATTAGCTTCAGTCAACAAGAAATCTACCGAATCGTACACAAGTTATGTCTTCAGGGTGAATGCATTGGGAAAGTCCGGCAACGTGAGTGAGGAGGCTATAATTACTTACGCCATAAGAGGACTATCACATGATCCTCTCTACGAAAGCCTTGTGGCGAAGGACTATCGTGACATCTACGAATTGATCGACAACATTAAACGGTGTGAAACACATTTGCTGATGCGCAAAAATCTAGAACGACGCAGCGTGCCTTTACAAAGAACCCATACTCCGAGATTCAGTCTAAATAGACAAACAGTAACGGAACCGCCACGATGTTACAACTGCTCAGATTTTGGACATCATTCATCACAATGTACTAAGCCGCGCCGAGCTCCGGGTTCCTGTTTTAAATGCGGCAGTACATCTCATACCATCCGTGCATGTCCCGAAGCAGTGCGGCGTCAACCCATGGTAGCTGCAGTTGCCGACAACGAAGACGAGACATCTGACGCTATCCTTCAGCTTGATGCTCACCAAGAGGTAAGTGTGGCTTTTGAGAGAAACAATGTTTGGGGTTCATGGTTCACAACGACAAGTCTTTTTGATACCGGAAGTTCTAAAAGTTTTGTCAACGAAAATATCATTCCAGCAACAAAATTAAGTTCTCTCCAAACAAGCGGATTCCGAGGCATAGGCAACATAAATCTTCAAAAACTTGGGACAATAAGATTACGAGTACAATTCCGCGACAAAATTGTTATCCATAACTTCATTATATTACCGAAAAATTACATGTCCTTTACGATGATCGTTGGAAGAGATTTATTATCTGAATTTAAAATTGTCCTCGCAAAATTGTGTAAAAAATATAGCGCATCTGAACTTATGAACTTAAACAGAAATAAACTTATTGATTCTGCAAAACCGGTAGTTGTGAACAGGCTTCAACCATTGGGTCTTATAAGGAGTTAGATCAAAAATCCCTTATTGCAATTTAATCCAAATTCCGTTTTGTCCGATCCAAAAACTGAAAAAAATTCGATATCAGATCAATCAGAACAGAAGAACAAATTACTGAAACATTTTCTGAAATGTGTTCCATAGAAATCAGCGATGAATCCAATACAATTAATGTTGGGAACCAATTATCTCAAGAACAAAACGATGCTCTGAATGCAACAGTGGCTGCTAATTACAAAAATTGGCCTAAGAAACAAATCACTACGTCTGTTAATAAAATGCGAATCAGTCTAACGCATAACACTCCTATTTTCACAAAACCTAGGCGCCTTTCATTTGCCGAAAGGAACAAAATAAAAGAAATAGTGAGAGATCTATTAGAGCGAAATATTATAAGACCCAGCAATTCACCATACGCTTCCGCGCTTGTATAAGTTAGAAAGATGAATGGTGAAATTCGTAAATGCGTTGACTACCGACCACTTAATAAAGTTACCATCCGTAACAATTACCCCCTCCCATTAATAGAGACGTGCCTGGAGCATTTGGGAAACAAAAAATATTTTACTTTACTAGACCTAAAGAGTAAGTCCATCAAGTTCAAATGCACGAAGATTCGATCAAATATACGGCTTTCGTTACTCCGGACGGCCAGTACGAATATACGCATATGCCTTTTGGGCTTAAAAACGCGCCAGCTGAATTTCAGCGTTTTATAAACACAATTTTAAGGAAATTCATTGAGTCTGAAAATTAGTGGTCTATATTGACGACATTCTTATTGCTTCTGTAAATTTTGACGAACATCTTCAGTTAGTGGGAGAAGTTTTACGCACTTTACGCGAAAACGGATTAGAATTACGACTTGATAAATGTAAATTTGCTTATAGTGAGTTAGATTTTTTGGGGTATAAAGCCTGTTCATCAGGCATATGTCCTAATGATTATCATGTTAAAGCCATACAAAAATACCCAGTGCCTCAAAACGTAAAACAACTTCAACAATGTCTAGGTCTGTTTTCGTTTTTTCGTAGATTTGTTCCCCTTTTTTCTAGCATTGCAAAGCCATTGACCTGTCTTTCTAAAAATAATGCTTCCTTCATTTTTGATGATGAATGCAAAAAAGCGTTCAAAACACTGAGAGAAAAGTTGGTAGAATCTCCGGTCCTTTCTATATATGACCCAAAACGTGAAACGGAGCTTCATTGCGATGCAAGTTCTCTTGCTTTCGGATCCGTACTTTTGCAAAAACAGGATGACGGTAGATTTCATCCTATTTCATACTTCTCCAAAACCACCTCTGCTGATGAGGCTAAGTTACATAGTTACGAACTCGAAACGTTAGCCGTCATTTACGCTCTGAAGCGTTTCCATGCTTATGTACACGGTATTACAATAAAGATCGTAACAGATTGAGTGTAATTATTTATCACACATACAACCGACCTAATTTTTTTTCAGTCCTGGACATTCGCTCTTTCGTATTTTCAACCTTCACAACGTCTAGCTTTGTAATAAAAAAGTTGAATTGATTTGAGTCTAAATTTTTGTTAACTCCATAGAAGTTTTTTTTGCTCAATGTTTTGTGAATTTTTGACAAAAAAAAATACAATGGACATCAAAACTCAATCAATATATGTGGAGGATGCTTTTGCCAAAGTTTTGTTAGATAATTATAATAACAATAATAATAATAATAATTCTTTAGAAAGTTGAAATTTGAATGTGTGTATACCTCAAATATGTAAACCTTGAGTACCACATGAGCTGTCAGATGGAAAACGTCAAGAGAATAAAGCGCCATTGTCGATTGAAAAGCCGAACTAGAAACATCTTCCGATTCTTCCGCCTTCCGTAACCGAAAAATAAGTAGTCTACAACTCAGAAGTGGGATACGAAGCCAAAAGTGTATAAAGATGCTGACTAAAAAACAGCTTTTATGTGCCTTGGAAGTTGCAAACATCGAATTTCCCGCAACGGTAACCATAGCACAGCTGCGCAAGTTGTACGATCAACATGTGTGTGTGACGGAACCAATGCAGCGTTCTCAGGATTCGTGTAGCGCTATAGCTTCGAATAGTGAAAATAACGAGGAAGCAGCCGCTGCGTTGATTAAAATTACAAGTGTTTCTTCTATAAATGGTAACCATTGCGACACCGATTTTCAACGATGGGAAGCAGAAAAGAAACCTTCTCCGAAACCGCGTGGTGATGACGACACAATTGCGAGCAACGGAGAGCATGAGACAGCAGCCGCCATTTTGATGCAAGACAAAGGGGTTCCTTTCAAAGATGGCCCCCAGTGTGACGCCGAGTTTCATCGATGGCAATTGTATGCGTTACAAGAAAAGATAAAGGATATGGAACAGCGGCAGGCGAATACGAGTGGCAGACTGGTTCATCCTGAAGAACTTAAACATCTAATACCAGAGTTTTCCGATGGGCTTGGTATCAACCAGTGGATTAGCACAATTCGTTACAACAGCGAATTATACGAATGGCAAGATCGTACGATGCTATTGTATGCAAGTAGCCGATTGACAGGAGCGGCCAGTGAATGGTATAATGGGTTCCGCAACACGCTGAAAACATTCGATGATTTTGCAAATGGAATCAAAAAAGCGTTTCCTGATCGTTGCAATGAGGCGGTGATTCATAGCCAATTAGCTTCAGTCAACAAGAAATCTACCGAATCGTACACAAGTTATGTCTTCAGGGTGAATGCATTGGGAAAGTCCGGCAACGTGAGTGAGGAGGCTATAATTACTTACGCCATAAGAGGACTATCACATGATCCTCTCTACGAAAGCCTTGTGGCGAAGGACTATCGTGACATCTACGAATTGATCGACAAAATTAAACGGTGTGAAACACATTTGCTGATGCGCAAAAATCTAGAACGACGCAGCGTGCCTTTACAAAGAACCCATACTCCGAGATTCAGTCTAAATAGACAAACAGTAACGGAACCGCCACGATGTTACAACTGCTCAGATTTTGGACATCATTCATCACAATGTACTAAGCCGCGCCGAGCTCCGGGTTCCTGTTTTAAATGCGGCAGTACATCTCATACCATCCGTGCATGTCCCGAAGCAGTGCGGCGTCAACCCATGGTAGCTGCAGTTGCCGACAACGAAGACGAGACATCTGACGCTATCCTTCAGCTTGATGCTCACCAAGAGGTAAGTGTGGCTTTTGAGAGAAACAATGTTTGGGGTTCATGGTTCACAACGACAAGTCTTTTTGATACCGGAAGTTCTAAAAGTTTTGTCAACGAAAATATCATTCCAGCAACAAAATTAAGTTCTCTCCAACCAAGCGGATTCCGAGGCATAGGCAACATAAATCTTCAAAAACTTGGGACAATAAGATTACGAGTACAATTCCGCGACAAAATTGTTATCCATAACTTCATTATATTACCGAAAAATTACATGTCCTTTACGATGATCGTTGGAAGAGATTTATTATCTGAATTTAAAATTGTCCTCGCAAAATTGTGTAAAAAATATAGCGCATCTGAACTTATGAACTTAAACAGAAATAAACTTATTGATTCTGCAAAACCGGTAGTTGTGAACAGGCTTCAACCATTGGGTCTTATAAGGAGTTAGATCAAAAATCCCTTATTGCAATTTAATCCAAATTCCGTTTTGTCCGATCCAAAAACTGAAAAAAATTCGATATCAGATCAATCAGAACAGAAGAACAAATTACTGAAACATTTTCTGAAATGTGTTCCATAGAAATCAGCGATGAATCCAATACAATTAATGTTGGGAACCAATTATCTCAAGAACAAAACGATGCTCTGAATGCAACAGTGGCTGCTAATTACAAAAATTGGCCTAAGAAACAAATCACTACGTCTGTTAATAAAATGCGAATCAGTCTAACGCATAACACTCCTATTTTCACAAAACCTAGGCGCCTTTCATTTGCCGAAAGGAACAAAATAAAAGAAATAGTGAGAGATCTATTAGAGCGAAATATTATAAGACCCAGCAATTCACCATACGCTTCCGCGCTTGTATAAGTTAGAAAGATGAATGGTGAAATTCGTAAATGCGTTGACTACCGACCACTTAATAAAGTTACCATCCGTAACAATTACCCCCTCCCATTAATAGAGACGTGCCTGGAGCATTTGGGAAACAAAAAATATTTTACTTTACTAGACCTAAAGAGTAAGTCCATCAAGTTCAAATGCACGAAGATTCGATCAAATATACGGCTTTCGTTACTCCGGACGGCCAGTACGAATATACGCATATGCCTTTTGGGCTTAAAAACGCGCCAGCTGAATTTCAGCGTTTTATAAACACAATTTTAAGGAAATTCATTGAGTCTGAAAATTAGTGGTCTATATTGACGACATTCTTATTGCTTCTGTAAATTTTGACGAACATCTTCAGTTAGTGGGAGAAGTTTTACGCACTTTACGCGAAAACGGATTAGAATTACGACTTGATAAATGTAAATTTGCTTATAGTGAGTTAGATTTTTTGGGGTATAAAGCCTGTTCATCAGGCATATGTCCTAATGATTATCATGTTAAAGCCATACAAAAATACCCAGTGCCTCAAAACGTAAAACAACTTCAACAATGTCTAGGTCTGTTTTCGTTTTTTCGTAGATTTGTTCCCCTTTTTTCTAGCATTGCAAAGCCATTGACCTGTCTTTCTAAAAATAATGCTTCCTTCATTTTTGATGATGAATGCAAAAAAGCGTTCAAAACACTGAGAGAAAAGTTGGTAGAATCTCCGGTCCTTTCTATATATGACCCAAAACGTGAAACGGAGCTTCATTGCGATGCAAGTTCTCTTGCTTTCGGATCCGTACTTTTGCAAAAACAGGATGACGGTAGATTTCATCCTATTTCATACTTCTCCAAAACCACCTCTGCTGATGAGGCTAAGTTACATAGTTACGAACTCGAAACGTTAGCCGTCATTTACGCTCTGAAGCGTTTCCATGCTTATGTACACGGTATTACAATAAAGATCGTAACAGATTGTAATTCTCTAGTGGAAACTTTAAAAAATAAGAACGCATCTGCTAAAATAGCTCGCTGGTCACTCTTTTTGGAGGATTATGATTATGTTATTCAACATCGCCCTGGGTTATCAATGAGCCATGTAGATGCGCTAAGCCGATTAGAACACATAGCTGCTGTTGATGATGTTGATATAGATTTTCAACTACGTGTGGCTCAGGCAAGGGATCCATTCATAAAAGCCTTGATCAAAGAACTGGAGGTAGCTGACGTTGAAGGTTATGAACTGCAGGATGCCGTTGTATATAAACGTTCACCTGCAAATAGGTTGAAATTATACGTACCTGCAGAGATGATAAACAACCTGGTAAGATCAATTCACGAAAAGATTGGACATCTAGCAGTTGAAAAATGTTGTACACAAATTGATCAAAATTATTGGTTTCCTAACAGAAAAACCCGAATAACGAATGTCATAAAGAATTGCTTAAAATGTGTTCTCCATTCTGCTCCACCTAGAACCAACAATCGAAACCTTCATAGCATCCACAAGGAACCCTATCCCTTTGACACATTACATATCGACCATTTCGGACCTCTCCCTACGTCATCTTTGAAGAGGAAATATTTACTGGTGGTAGTGGATGCATTTACAAAATTTGTCAAACTATATCCGACATCTTCTACGAGCACTAGAGAGGTATGCAACGCACTGAAACAATATTTTGCATACTACAGCCGTCCAAAAAGAATAATCAGTGACCGTGGCTCATGCTTTACATCAGTTACATTTTCAAACTTTCTTTCGTCCCGCGGAATTAATCATGTATTGAATGCTACTGCATCGCCTCAGGCCAATGGTCAAGTAGAAAGAATTAATCGCATTATACGCCCCATATTGAGCAAATTGTCAAACTCTACTGATCAAGCAGACTGGGTTTCTCAAATATTATCGACAGAATACGCACTTAACAACACTATTCAATCCTCAACACGTTTTTCTCCTTGTGTACTACTATTTGGTGTAAATCAACGAGGCCCTAATGTTGATGATTTAACCGAATATCTGGATGATAAAAACAAAACACTACCAGATTTAGAAACAATACGAGCAGAAGCTTCAGCAAACATTTTAAAATCTCAGAAAACAAACGAACAACAGCATGCAAAACACCATCGTCCGGCACCGCTGTTTGACGAAGGAGAGTTTGTGGTTATCAAAAACATAGATAATAATGCTAATTCAAACAAAAAACTCATTGCTAGGTATAAAGGTCCATACGTTATTCATAAACGGTTATCTAACGACAGATACATTATTCGTGATATTGACGGAATTCAAATTACACAAAAACCATATGATGGAGTGTTAGAAGCGGACAAGTTAAGGAAATGGATTGTGCCTCTTCAGGGGGACTGATCGAACTTCACCCTTAAATGCCACACTAGGTCATATAGAGTAAAAACGAAATTGAGGTCAATTTCTCATCAGGATGGCCGAGCTGTAGAAAGTTGAAATTTGAATGTGTGTATACCTCAAATATGTAAACCTTGAGTACCACATGAGCTGTCAGATGGAAAACGTCAAGAGAATAAAGCGCCATTGTCGATTGAAAAGCCGAACTAGAAACATCTTCCGATTCTTCCGCCTTCCGTAACCGAAAAATAAGTAGTCTACAATTCAAACAATTAAAATTATACATTGTAAAAATATCGCAAGCAGTCGTTTGAAAATCGGGTATAGGAGTGGTCTTATTCTATTGTCCATCACTGCATACACTAAAAGGCTTAGCCCTATCATTACATTTAGAGCGTCGCCCGCACGTTGCTTATAATTTACAGCAGCGATGTTGTCTCAGAGGTGGGCATAGGTGCCTATGGTTGACTAGTATTAGAAACGACCTGGCTCTTCTCCCCTTGCTGCGACATTGCGATGAGTTCGTCCATTCTCTCATTCATCACATCCATCTGGACCAGGCCTGTTATACGCTTCCGCAATATCTCCTTTGCCATCGCTGACTGTATTTGTTCGTTACTATTACCGTCCAGCTCTTCGCATCCATCTAAAATTCATAAAAAAATGGTTAGATACATTGCATTTGGAAAAAATGTGCAATTTACTAATTATCATTACCTTTAACCAGCAAAAAAGGAACCAAACGGAAAATGGGGTTCACATTGCGTGTTCTGAATGTACGATAAAACTTTTGCTTTGAATTTGATGTGTGACAAACAGCAGCAAAGCGAAAACATAAAACGATCACCACAATACTTCCATACAGCGACCCATCCGACCTCTCAATTGGCGTACAAATGCCGATATCCGTCGTAATCCTGAAATGCGGCGGTTGAAGCACTGACCGCAATACAATTAGTTTTAACACCTTCCAAGCACATTAGTCACCTTCACGCTTACTACCAAACACCCTCAGCAAATTCGAGCAGTTTCGAGCAGTTTTTCTAGCCCTACCTAACATCACAAACAACACACGCACTTACCGATCACTTGTATCACTCCAGTAGTGCCTGAAGAATCCAGCACTAATCGCACACTTCATTTTACTCTTAGAGCCACTCTGAACCAGTAAACACACACACTCCAAAGTATATATCATGCACTATTTGCACCTGCCTGGATATGCGAGCAGTTTAGAGCAGTATTTTTAAGCTACTGAACAATTCCAATAACAAAGCATCACTCGCGAACGCTTTGATTAATTCAAACAGCGCTCGAAAAAAAAATCGAGCACTTCTCGCGAACTAAAATCCACACATAAAAACGCTGTGACGAATAATCTTACACCAAAGTATACCTGGCACTTTTGGCTGCAGCATCCTTATTCGAGCAGTAGTCGAGCAGTTGTCGAGCACCTGCAACATGTCCCAGCAAACCCTCCCAGCCAACAACAGCTATTCCGAACACACTTCCGATTTTACCAGAAAAGCTGCTTGCAATTTGAGCAGTTTTATTTTTTGTCGCTTGGGTACTGGCGATTTTTGTCCAATGGGAATCCGTTTTTGCTTGCGTCAAAATTTGGAAGCCGGAAAGCCGTCAGCCTACAAATTTCCATAAATTTCCACCGTTTTTCCGACGGAAACGGATTGCACATTCGGTTCCCATTACTACAATTCAAACCGCACTCAATTCGATCCATAAATGAGCAAGTTATTTACACTTTTGCATTAAACGCGGTATATCCGATCCGCCACGTGGTGGTGCTGTCACACTACCGTCACACTTCTGCCACCTCCGTTTGTTCACTTATTTAGCCTACTTAAGACGTTTTTCACTGCGGTTTTTTCGGTTCGATCACTTGATTGCACACTTCCACACTGGAAAGGACCGTTTCCGGACCTATCCGTGCGAAATTGGCCGCAAAAACACACACCCGACACAACATCACTCCCACCACACCACCATTGATGCACTTTTTGGACCACGTAGCTTTCGCACTAATTGGCCGACTTTTACCCCGCTTTCTGCTTGCGCAACAATTTGGCCACCTTATCGACCGTTTTCACTCACTTCAAAACCCGAGAAGTTGGGGATTCCCCGAGAAATTGTGTGCCAACCAACCTTGACGGCTGTTGTTGTTGTTGTTGTTTGTGTGGCCTACACGCGCTACATTCCGTCCTAAAAGCAGCGGAAATCCACAGTTTCTTCACTGAAACCACTTTATTGACCATTTATCACTTAACTGAAACACAAACCGCTCTCCGATCGGTTCACTTTCACAGGGAAAACTGTGTTCATTTGAGTCTGCTTACCGCACCATGTGCTGGAACAATGGGCCACTTTGAAACACATTTTTTCACCAATTTTGGAGCCATTTTTACTTTTGTACAGTAAAACTTGCCATTTTACCTCCATTGTGCACAATATCTGGTGGATCGAGCACAATTTTACGACCTTTTTTAACCAAATAAAAACGGAGCGCACTTTGCACAGAGTGCCACGTGCCCCGGATGACAGCTCGACACTGCTACGGTGACGTTACACTGCCCAGGCACAAACAAGGTGTATGTATTTAGAACAAGGTTTATGTATTTAGAACAAGGTTGATGTATTTCGAACAAGGTGTATGTATTTAGAAGGTGAATTTTGGTCCATTTGACAGAGCACCATTTTCCAAGTTATCTGTTCCCCCTGCTTTCGTAAATGTTTTGGTAAATATATTCGTTAACGAAATTTCCTCGAAAAGATTTACGAAATTCCAAACTAATTCCAGGATACTTTGCTTATGTTTGGATTCTGTTTGTTTACACTTTGAATGAACCCTGCTCATAAAATGAACCGGAACCATGTTCACCGCATGTAAACCACTGATGGCTTCTATCACAACGGATTTACGTCCACGGAAGGGTTTCGGATGGAATTATGGCGTATTTTTAGGAGACGGATGGGTTCTGTTCGGTCCGAACTGGAAGAGAACGCGCGAAAGAATGGCTTTATTCTCACTGACAGTTTGCCTTGCCCAGGTCCCAAAGGGCTATTCGTATGTACACAATGGGTAACATTCATCCGGACGTTACAACTCGGCTATCCTGAACATAAATTACCCTACATTTACCATCCGGTGGGCTCAGCCCAACATCTTATTTGACTAGCTTCGAGAACCCCATCGTAGGGTAACTGTGTGAGTTAACATCCTTCTACTTCGGGTACCACGTATGTATCTGTTATATACTGAACTATTACTAGCAATAGTAGCCTTAGTAGTAGTAAGCGCTCCACCTTGATCACACATACATCTTAGGTAGCATTAGTATAAAAGCCCTCGTCAAAATGATTATACCGTTCTTTCTCCGTTATATGTAATAAAGTAAAGAATCAACACACCGTAACTACCCGCAATCATAACATAATTTTGGCGACGAGGATTAAAAAAGATAAACGCGGAACGGAACTTTTGCTTTTGTGTAAATCGTGTGGAGTTAATCGATAGTAAAGCAGTAAATCCGTCGATTTGTCGGTAAATCTCGTGTCGGAGATCAGTGTCGGTAGTGTAGTGCTGGTGTGTACGGCAACAAAGGATGCCCAACGAGGAAGAACAAAACCGTCCACGTCAGGCACGATGAAAGTAAATGTGGCTATGTCTATGTTCGGCCACATGGAACCGTTTGTGATCGGGGAGAATTTCGACGAGTATGTTAGTCGCCTGCAACAATTCTTCATCGTTATTGATGTGGAAGAAACCAAGAAAGTGCCAATGTTAGTGACAATAGCTGGACCGTCACTTTATTCGATAGCCAATCGAATATGTTCGCCAGAGGATCCGTGTTCAAAACCTTGTAAGAACCAGATCGAACTACTGAAGCAGCATTTAGCGCCAAAGGTCAACGTAATGGCCGAACGCTGCAAGTACCACAAGTGCGAACAAGCAGCAAACCAGACAATAACGGAGTTCATCATCGAGCTAAAAGCGTTATCACAATCGTGTGATTTCGGCACGTTTTTGTCGCAAGCGCTACGAGATCGATTCGTCTCAGGATTGCATAACTCCGGGTTGCGAACCAAGCTCCTAGCAGAAGGTGATCTCACGTTGGAAAAAGCTTGTGAGATTGGAAGAAGTTGCAGGATGATGGAAGTTGGAAGATGCAAGGACCAGCAAAATTGACAGCGTTCATTCAAGCAACGCACATCGTGGAAGTCGTCGGATCGAACGCCAGTAAGAAATAGCAAGCGTTTGTCTACGCGTTCTTTACCAGCAAGGCATCGAGATAATAAATGCTTTCGTTGTGGCAGAAATCATAACCCCGAGATCATTCCCTGTCCTGCCAAACAATGGAAGTGTTACGCATGCGGTAACATTGGTCTTGTGGGACGACAAGAGTGTTCCAAACGGTATCAGGGCAAACTATTCGTCCGGTAGGAGAGCTACCAGTAAGCGCAAAAAACAGGTATGAAGATTTCGTTTCGCTATACATGTTTGTTCTGGAACCGGAGAAAAAGAAGATGCTTACACCGCTCCTCGGTCGCTCGAGCTTAGATGTCCTTATACCAGAATGGAGAAAATTGGTAAGTCTGAATTACTCGTCTCTTAGTGCTATTCACCACAGTCTAAAGTCTGAAATTGAACACCAATACCCATACGTATTTTCTGGGGATGCCAATCAGGTAATAGAAGGTTTTACAGCAAATATTTTTCTTAAACGAGGTGCTGTACCAATGTTTCATAAACCATACACGGTACCGCTCAAATTTCGCGAAAATCTAGAAGAAGAAATAAATCGCATGGTGAAAAAGGGAATTATAGTCCCTGTTCGTTCGATTGAGGACATCTTAGCAAATTTATCGATTTTCAATTTTTTTTTTTTTGTAAAACCGATTTAACGGGTGCCTTTCTCCAAGTACGATTGTCACGCACAACTCTAGAGTTACGTATCATAAATACCCACCGTGGATGATGCAGGTATACAAGAATGCCATTTGGGATAAGTTCGGCGCCCTCAGTATTTCAGTCTATAATAGATCAAATTTTGCTCGGAACAAAATCTATTCCGTATTAGATGATATCCTTATTGGTGGCAGAACGCTACATGAATGCAAGGAAAATTTATTCCATGTGTTGGATTAATTAAATAAGCATAAAGTGCAAATATATTGGGCCCGATCGCGATTTTTTTAAACAGAAATTGAACATCTCGGTTTCATGCTCACATCTGACGGAATTCGTCCATGTCAAGCTAAAGTGGAAGCAATCTGTCTTGCTCCAGCGCCTAAAGATATAGGTCAATTACAGTCGTTCTTAGGTCTTTTGAACTACTTCCACAAATTTTAGCCAAATCTGTCGTTGGAATTACATCCGTTATATAAACTGTTAAGAAGAGAAAGTAGATTCGCGTGGTCAGTCGAGAGTGAAAACGCATTTAAAAAGTGTAAAGAATTGTTGATCTCCAATGATGTATTAGAGCCGTATGATCCACAAAAGCCACTAGTACTAACTACGGATGCCAGTCCGTATGGAGTTGGTGCTATTTTATCTCCTTAGTGGGACAAGTGGAGAAGCCTGTGTATTTTGCGTCATCAACACTCACACACGCACAACGAAATTACGGGCAAATACATAAAGAAGCAGTAGCAGTTGTATTTGGAATAAAAAAAATTCTCATGTATTTGTATGGTACGAGTTTTACTCTCGTTACCGATAGTTCTGCGTTAAAACAAATGTTTAAACTACACAAGAGTTCTTCTGCTGTGGCAATTTCATGATTGCACAGATGGGCTGTAATTTTGTCTAATTACTCCAATAGCGTAGTACATAGGCCTGGTAAATGTATTAGTAATGCCGATGCGTTATCTCGTTTACCGTTGCCAACTGAAAACCGGATTGAGCACATATCAGTTGCTGAAAGTACAGTACAGGGATTTATTGGTATCGAAGAGATAAAAGAGGAGCAGCACAAAGACGCTGTGATCGTTGAACTGCTCAAAGTGACACAAACCGGTTGGCCTAAAGAAGTAGTGGAAGAAGTTAAGCAATATGCAATGACCAGACACAAATGCGAAATAGAAAATGATTGTCTTTATTTTGAGGATCGTGTAGTGGTACCCAAGGCCCTTCAGCGCCGTGTGCTGGAGAAACTACATGAAAATCATGATCGGGTAATCAGAATGAAAATGATCGGACGATCATATTTTTGGTGGAAAGGGTTTGATAAAGATATTGTGATTTTTTTAAAGTCGTGCCCCATGTGTCAAAAAACCGCAAAACGTACCAAGGGAAATAGTTACGTCTAGATGGCCTCTAGCCACTCATGCATTCCAAAGGATCCATTTGGATTTATTTCATTTTGATGGAAATACCTTTCTGATAATAGTGGATGCCTATTCAAAATTAATAGATGTGAAAATAATACGAATAACGTGTACGGAGAGTGTATTGGAACGATTGGAAAAAATGTATACTTATTTTGGGTTGCCTTCTAAAGTGTGTTCGGATAATGATCCACCTTTCAACTCATCTGGGTTTATACATGCGTGTAATTCAAATAATATAAAAGTATTTAAATCTCCTCCTTATCACCCTCAATCCAACGGACTAGCGGAGAGGGGGGTACAGACGATCAAGAATGTGTTGAGAAAGTATCTGATAGATGAGCGATTAAAACCAATACCACTTCAGAAAAAGATTACCAAGATTCTGTTTACTAATCGTAATACTCCATCTACGTCCACTGGCAAAACTCCATCTTTATTATTGTTTAACTATGTGCTTCGCACATTACTAAATAAGAGCTATCCAGTTAAGTTATCCATAGAGAATGATAAAAACTATGTACGCAAATCTCCTGACACTAACCGTGTAGCGAAATCAGTAAGACCCACTCATCATACCTATAGCCGTGGAGACAAAATATTATATAGAAATCATCAAGAAGATATAGTTAGGTGGATCCCCGCGATAGTATTAGAGAAAATAAGTCCTAGCACTTACTTCATTAATTTACATTGGAATGTTAGAATGGTGCATACCAATCAGATTCGTGCTGCTCAGCTCTCAGGTGAATTTCACCCTACTTTGCATATAACTATATCAATGACTGATACTGCGACAGGCAATAATGAAACAAGAGTACCAACCGGAAGAGAAAAAATGCATTCAAAAAGAAAAAGTAGTGAATCATCCTCGCCAAAACTACGCAGATCAAAGAGGATAAAAGCTAGGCAAATGAAAGAATAATCAGAATATTAGGAATGAATTAAATCTCATTTAAAGTTGGGAGGAGTTTTATATACTGAACTATTACTAGCAATAGTAGCCCTGGTAGTAACAACAACACACGCACTTACCGATAATTTGTGTCACTCCAGCAGTGCCTGAAGAATCGAGCACTAATCGCACACTTCATTTTACTCTTAGAGCCACTCTGAACCAGTAAACACACACACTCCAAAGTATATATCATGCACTATTTGCACCTGCCTGGATATGCGAGCAGTTTAGAGCAGTATTTTTAAGCTACTGAACAATTCCAATAACAAAGCATCACTCGCGAACGCTTTGATTAATTCAAACAGCGCTCGAAAAAAAAATCGAGCACTTCTCGCGAACTAAAATCCACTCATAAAAACGCTGTGACGAATAATCTTACACCAAAGTATACGCCAGGTATACTTTTGGCTAAAGCATCCATATTCGAGAAGTAGTTGAGCAGTTGTCGAGCACCTGCAACATGTCCCAGCAAACCCTCCCAGCCAACAACAGCTATTCCGAACACACTTCCGATTTTACCAGAAAAGCTGCTTGCAATTTGAGCAGTTTTATTTTTTGTCGCTTGGGTACTGGCGATTTTTGTCCAATGGGAATCCGTTTTTGCTTGCGTCAAAATTTGGAAGCCGGAAAGCCGTCAGCCTACAAATTTCCATAAATTTCCGAATTTCCACCGTTTTTCCGACGGAAACGGATTGCACATTCGGTTCCCATCACTATAATTCAAACCGCACTCAATTCGATCCATAAATGAGCAAGTTATTTACACTTTTGCATTAAACGCGGTATATCCGATCCGCCACGTGGTGGTGCTGTCACACTACCGTCACACTTCTGCCACCTCCGTTTGTTCACTTATTTAGCCTACTTAAGACGTTTTTCACTGCGGTTTTTTCGGTTCGATCACTTGATTGCACACTTCCACACTGGAAAGGACCGTTTCCGGACCTATCCGTGCGAAATTGGCCGCAAAAACACACACCCGACACAACATCACTCCCACCACACCACCATTGATGCACTTTTTGGACCACGTAGCTTTCGCACTAATTGGCCGACTTTTACCCCGCTTTCTGCTTGCGCAACAATTTGGCCACCTTATCGACCGTTTTCACTCACTTCAAAACCCGAGAAGTTGGGGATTCCCCGAGAAATTGTGTGCCAACCAACCTTGACGGCTGTTGTTGTTGTTGTTGTTTGTGTGGCCTACACGCGCTACATTCCGTCCTAAAAGCAGCGGAAATCCACAGTTTCTTCACTGAAACCACTTTATTGACCATTTATCACTGAACTGACACACAAACCGCTCTCCGATCGGTTCACTTTCACAGGGAAAACTGTGTTCATTTGAGTCTGCTTACCGCACTTATGTGCTGGAACCATGGGCCACTTTGATACACATTATTTCACCGATTTTGGAACCGTTTTTACTTTTGTACAGCAAAACTTGCCATTTTACCTCCATTGTGCACAATGACACCTATCGCCAACCAAATTAACCACCAGTTGATAAATATATCGATCGATATAAAGACTATCATGGCGGGATGGTATCGCGACGCAACAAATTTGTCAACCCGTAAAACGATGGTAACAACTGTCATGGCCGTCATACAAATCGTGAGGAAAAAGTCGAGCAGTGGTTAAAAAAGTCGTTAATTTGCATCGCGAACGACACAGTTTGGCACTACCGATCGATATATTTATCTACTGTCACGAACCAGTTGATAAACGGTACGGAGTCGGATTTGAGAGCTTACGTTGGATTTAGAAAAAAAAATTGTACTATTTATGTGCTATGTCAAAATTTTTCTAGTAAATTTAACGATTTTATTAGGTTGTAAAAGGAAAAAAATGCTGAAAATTATATTTAGCATGATTTTGCCGAGAATTTCAATGAATTTCGAATTTTGAATAAATCTAAACAATCAACATGTAATGTAATAATATTGAAAAACTTAAAATCATGAACACTTATAAAAAAAGGCAACGGCTGTTCATCCAACAAGGATTAGTACACAACACGCATAATTTAAGTTGCTGGCAAACTACCAGTAACGTAATGACCAACGGAACACTCAATCTCCTAATACCGGGCCACGCGCGCACCCGACATACGACACGCGCTCTGCGACTCCCTTCGGAAGGCTCTTCATCAAAGTTCAGTGTGCGCTTCTCCGGGAACTAGAGCCAGTAACCACCTGACTAGCCATACTGTAAACCACTGCCCGTCTTCAGAGTGTACACCTCCTAGCATCCTTCCACGTATCAATGCAATTGATGGTCACTTCCACCACACATGTTTTCCCTTACGTTTTATCTGGTAATTCAAAATGCCTGGTAACAAATGCCTTCGGTATGCTGCAAGATTTGTATGATCATCATCACCATCATCCGTTAAAAATAATGCATTAAACATTGTTAACCAAACTTTTCCCACTAGCAATTACAATCTTGTGTTGCTATTTGTAAACAAACAAGAGATTTTACAGTCAATTTGACAGATAGCGTAACTACTCGATCAGTATTTATATCGATCGTTATCTTTTTATCGACTCGTGAGCGGTAGGCGTTCGCGATGCCAATTCGAGTAGATAAATTTATTGGTCGATATAACCAAACCAGTGGTTTATTTTTATCGACTGGCTTCGCGATAGATGTCATTATTCGTCACAGCGTTTTTATGAGTGGATTTTAGTTCGCGAGAAGTGCTCGATTTTTTTCGAGCGCTGTTTGAATTAATCAAAGCGTTCGCGAGTGATGCTTTGTTATTGGAATTGTTTAGTAGCTTAAAAATACTGCTCTAAACTGCTCGCATATCCAGGCAGGTGCAAATAGTGCATGATATATACTTTGGAGTGTGTGTGTTTACTGGTTCAGAGTGGCTCTAAGAGTAAAATGAAGTGTGCGATTAGTGCTCGATTCTTCAAGCACTGCTGGAGTGACACAAATTATCGGTAAGTGCGTGTGTTGTTGTTACTACCAGGGCTACTATTGCTAGTAATAGTTCAGCATATAAAACTCCTCCCAACTTTAAATGAGATTTAATTCATTCCTAATGTTATGGTTATTCTTTCATTTGCCTAGCTTTTATCCTCTTTGATCTGCGTAGTTTTGGCGAGGATGATTCACTACTTTTTCTTTTTGAATGCATTTTTTCTCTTCCGGTTGGTACTCTTGTTTCATTATTTCCTGTCGCAGTATCAGTCATTGATATAGTTATATGCAAAGTAGGGTGAAATTCACCTGAGAGCTGAGCAGCACGAATCTGATTGGTATGCACCATTCTAACATTCCAATGTAAATTAATGAAGTAAGTGCTAGGACTTATTTTCTCTAATACTATCGCGGGGATCCACCTAACTATATCTTCTTGATGATTTCTATATAATATTTTGTCTCCACGGCTATAGGTATGATGAGTGGGTCTTACTGATTTCGTTACACGGTATTTTTTTTTTTTTTTTATTCATAAAGAATGGCCTGGCCGTATTGCTATTCGTTACACGGTTAGTATCAGGAGATTTGCGTACATAGTTTTTATCATTCTCTATGGATAACTTAACTGGATAGCTCTTATTTAGTAATGTGCGAAGCACATAGTTAAACAATAATGAAGATGGAGTTTTGCCAGTGGACGTAGATGGAGTATTACGATTAGTAAACAGAATCTTGGTAATCTTTTTCTGAAGTGGTATTGGTTTTAATCGCTCATCTATCAGATACTTTCTCAACACATTCTTGATCGTCTGTACCCCCCTCTCCGCTAGTCCGTTGGATTGAGGGTGATAAGGAGGAGATTTAAATACTTTTATATTATTTGAATTACACGCATGTATAAAACCAGATGAGTTGAAAGGTGGATCATTATCCGAACACACTTCAGAAGGCAACCCAAAATAAGTATACATTTTTTCCAATCGTTCCAATACACTCTCCGTACACGTTATTCGTATTATTTTCACATCTATTAATTTTGAATAGGCATCCACTATTATCAGAAAGGTATTTCCATCAAAATGAAATAAATCCAAATGTGGCTAGAGGCCATCTAGACGTAGCTATTTCCCTTGGTACGTTTTGCGGTTTTTTGACACATGGGGCACGACTTTAAAAAATTCACAATATCTTTATTAAACCCTTTCCACCAAAAATATGATCGTCCGATCATTTTCATTCTGATTACCCGATCATGATTTTCATGTAGTTTCTCCAGCACACGGCGCTGAAGGGCCTTGGGTACCACTACACGATCCTCAAAATAAAGACAATCATTTTCTATTTCGCATTTGTGTCTGGTCATTGCATATTGCTTAACTTCTTCCACTACTTCTTTAGGCCAACCGGTTTGTGTCACTTTGAGCAGTTCAACGATCACAGCGTCTTTGTGCTGCTCCTCTTTTATCTCTTCGATACCAATAAATCCCTGTACTGTACTTTCAGCAACTGATATGTGCTCAATCCGGTTTTCAGTTGGCAACGGTAAACGAGATAACGCATCGGCATTACTAATACATTTACCAGGCCTATGTACTACGCTATTGGAGTAATTAGACAAAATTACAGCCCATCTGTGCAATCATGAAATTGCCACAGCAGAAGAACTCTTGTGTGGTTTAAACATTTGTTTTAACGCAGAACTATCGGTAACGAGAGTAAAACTCGTACCATACAAATACATGTGATTTTTTTTTATTCCAAATACAACTGCTACTGCTTCTTTATGTATTTGCCCGTAATTTCGTTGTGCGTGTGTGAGTGTTGATGACGCAAAATACACAGGCTTCTCCACTTGTCCCACTAAGGAGATAAAATAGCACCAACTCCATACGGACTGGCATCCGTAGTTAGTATTAGTGGCTTTTGTGGATCATACGGCTCTAATACATCATTGGAGATGAACAATTCTTTACACTTTTTAAATGCGTTTTCACACTCGACTGACCACGAGAATCTACTTTCTCTCTTTAACAGTTTATACAACGGATGTAATTCCAACGACAGATTTGGCTAAAATTTGTGGAAGTAGTTCAAAAGACCTAAGAACGACTGTAATTGACCTATATCTTTAGGCGCTGGAGCAAGACAGATTGCTTCCACTTTAGCTTGACATGGACGAATTCCGTCAGATGTGAGCATGAAACCGAGATGTTCAATTTCTGTTTCAAAAAATCGCGATCGGGCCCAATATATTTGCACTTTATGCTTATTTAATTAATCCAATACATGGAATAAATTTTCCTTGCATTCATGTAGCGTACTGCCACCAATAAGGATATCATCTAATACGGAATAGATTTTGTTCCGAGCAAAATTTGATCTATAATAGACTGAAATACTGAGGGCGCCGAACTTATCCCAAATGGCATTCTTGTATACCTGCATCATCCACGGTGGGTATTTATGATACGTAACTCTAGAGTTGTGCGTGACAATCGTACTTGGAGAAAGGCTCCCGTTAAATCGGTTTTACAAAAAAAAAAATTGAAAATCGATAAATTTGCTTAGATGTCCTCAATCGAACGAACAGGGACTATAATTCCCTTTTTCACCATGCGATTTATTTCTTCTTCTAGATTTTCGCGAAATTTGAGCGGTACCGTGTATGGTTTATGAAACATTGGTACAGCACCTCGTTTAAGAAAAATATTTGCTGTAAAACCTTCTATTACCTGATTGGCATCCCCAGAAAATACGTATGGGTATTGGTGTTCAATTTCAGACTTTAGACTGTGGTGAATAGCACTAAGAGACGAGTAATTCAGACTTACCAATTTTCTCCATTCTGGTATAAGGACATCTAAGCTCGAGCGACCGAGGAGCGGTGTAAGCATCTTCTTTTTCTCCGGTTCCAGAACAAACATGTATAGCGAAACGAAATCTTCATACCTGTTTTTTGCGCTTACTGGTAGCTCTCCTACCGGACGAATAGTTTGCCCTGATACCGTTTGGAACACTCTTGTCGTCCCACAAGACCAATGTTACCGCATGCGTAACACTTCCATTGTTTGGCAGGACAGGGAATGATCTCGGGGTTATGATTTCTACCACAACGAAAGGATTTATTATCTCGATGCCTTGCTGGTAAAGAACGCGTAGACAAACGCTTGCTATTTCTTACTGGCGTTCGATCCGACGACTTCCACTGGTCCAATTTTGCTGGTCCTTGCATCTTCCAACTTCCAACATCCTGCAACTTCTTCCAATCTCACAAGCTTTTTCCAACGTGAGATCACCTTCTGCTAGGAGCTTGGTTCGCAACCCGGAGTTTTGCAATCCTGCGACGCATCGATCTCGTAGCGCTTGCGACAAAAACGTCGTGCCGAAATCACACGATTGTGATAACGCTTTTAGCTTGATGATGAACTCCGTTATTGTCTGGTTTGCTGCTTGTTCGCACTTGTGGTACTTGCAGCGTTCGGCCATTACGTTGACCTTTGGCGCTAAATGCTGCTTCAGCAGCTCGATCTGGTTCTTACACGGTTTTGAACACGGATCCTCTGGCGAACATATTCGATTGGCTATCGAATAAAGTGACGGTCCAGCCATTGTCACTAACATTGGCACTTTCTTGGTTTCTTCCACATCAATAACGATGAAGAATTGTTGCAGGCGACTAACATACTCGTCGAAATTCTACCCGATCACAAACGGTTCCATGTGGCCGAACATAGACATAGCCACATTTACTTTCATCATGCCTGACGTGGACGGTTTTGTTCTTCCTCGTTGGGCATCCTTTGTTGCCGTACACACCAGCACTACACTACCGACACTCATCTCCGACATGAGATTTACCGACAAATCGACGGATTTACTGCTTTACCATCGATTAACTCCACACGATTTACACAAAAGCAAAAGTTCCGTTCCGCGTTTATCCTTTTTAATCCTCGTCGCCAAAATTATGTTATGATTGCGGGTAGTTACGGTGTGTTGATTCTTTACTTTATTACATATAACGGAGAAAGAACGGTATAATCATTTTGACGAGGGCTTTTATACTAATGCTACCTAAGATGTATGTGTGATCAAGGTGGAGCGCTTACTACTACTAAGGCTACTATTGCTAGTAATAGTACAGTATATAACAGATACATACGTGGTACCCGAAGTAGAAGGATGTTAACTCACACAGTTACCCTACGATGGGGTTCTCGAAGCTAGTCAAATAAGATGTTGGGCTGAGCCCACCGGATGGTAAATGTAGGGTAATTTATGTTCAGGATAGCCGAGTTGTAACGTCCGAATGAATGTTACCCATTGTGTACATACGAATAGCCCTTTGCGACCTGGGCAAGGCAAACTGCAGTGAGAATAAAGCCATTCTTTCGCGCGTTCTCTTCCAGTTCGGACCGAACAGAACCCATCCGTCTCCTAAAAATACGCCATAATTCCTTCCGAAAGCCTTCCGTGGATGTAAATCCGTTGTGATAACCGTCCGCCATCAGCGGTTTACATTCAATGAACATGGTTCCGGTTCATTTTATGAGCAAGGTTCATTGAAAGTGTAAACAAACAGAATCCAAACATAAGCAAAGAATCCTCTAAATAATTTGGAATTTCGTAAATTTTTTCGAGGAAATTTCGTTAACGAATATATTTACCAAAACATTTACGAAAGCAGGGGGAACAGATAACTTGGAAAATGGTGCTCTGTCAAATGGACCAAAATTCACCTTCTAAATACATACACCTTGTTCGAAATACATAAACCTTGTTCTAAATACATACACCTTGGTTGTGCTTGGGCAGTGTAATGTCACTGTAGCAGTGTCGAGCTGTCATCCGGTGCGCGTGGCACTCTGTGCAAAGTGCGCTCCGTTTTTATTTGGTTAAAAAAGGGTGTAAAATTGTGCTCGATCCACCAGATATTGTGCACAATGGAGGTAAAATGGCAAGTTTTACTGTACAAAAGTAAAAATGGCTCCAAAATTGGTGAAAAAATGTGTTTCAAAGTGGCCCATTGTTCCAGCACATGGTGCGGTAAGCAGACTCAAATGGACACAGTTTTCCCTGTGAAAGTGAACCGATCGGAGAGCGGTTTGTGTTTCAGTTAAGTGATAAATGGTCAATAAAGTGGTTTCAGTGAAGAAACTGTGGATTTCCGCTGCTTTTAGGACGGAATGTCGCGCGTGTAGGCCACACAAACAACAACAATAGCCGTCAAGGCTGATTGGCACACAATTTCTCGGGAAATCCCCAATTTCTCGGGTTTGGAAGTGAGTGAAAACGGTCGATAAGGTGGCCAAATTGTTGCGCAAGCCGAAAGCGGGGTAAAAATCGGCCAATTAGTGCGAAAGCTACGTGGTCCAAAAAGTGCATCAATGGTGGGGTGGTAGAGGTGATGCAGTGTCGGGTGTGTGTTTTTGCGGCCAATTTCGCACGGATAGGTCCGGAAGCGATCCTTTCCGGTGTGGTAGTGTGCAATCAATTGATCGAACCCAAAAAACCGCAGTGAAAAACGTCTTAAGTAGGCTAAATAAGTGAACAAACGGAGGTGGCAGAAGTGTGACAGCACCACCACGTGGCGGATATACCGCGTTTAATGCAAAAGTGTAAATAACTTGCTCATTTATGGATCGAATTGAGTGCGGTTTGAATTGTAGTGATGTGAACCGAGCGTGCAATCCGCTTCCGTCGGAAAAACGTTGGAAATTCGGAAATGTATGGAAATTTTTAGGCTGTCGGCTTTCCGGTGTCCGAATTTTGACAAAGCAAAAACGGATTCCCATCGGACAAAAATCGCCAGTACCCAAGCGACAAAAAATAAAACTGCTCAAATTGCAAGCAGCTTTTCTGCAATCAGAAGTGTGTTCGGAATAGCTGTTGTTGGCTGGGAGGGTTTGCTGGGACATGTTGCAGGTGCTCGACAACTGCTCGACTACTTCTCGAATATGGATGCTTTAGCCAAAAGTATACCTGGCGTATACTTTGGTGTAAGATTATTCGTCACAGCGTTTTTATGAGTGGATTTTAGTTCGCGAGAAGTGCTCGATTTTTTTCGAGCGCTGTTTGAATTAATCAAAGCGTTCGCGAGTGATGCTTTGTTATTGGAATTGTTTAGTAGCTTAAAAATACTGCTCTAAACTGCTCGCATATCCAGGCAGGTGCAAATAGTGCATGATATATACTTTGGAGTGTGTGTGTTTACTGGTTCAGAGTGGCTCTAAGAGTAAAATGAAGTGTGCGATTAGTGCTCGATTCTTCAAGCACTGCTGGAGTGACACAAATTATCGGTAAGTGCGTGTGTTGTTGTTACTACCAGGGCTACTATTGCTAGTAATAGTTCAGCATATAAAACTCCTCCCAACTTTAAATGAGATTTAATTCATTCCTAATGTTATGGTTATTCTTTCATTTGCCTAGCTTTTATCCTCTTTGATCTGCGTAGTTTTGGCGAGGATGATTCACTACTTTTTCTTTTTGAATGCATTTTTTCTCTTCCGGTTGGTACTCTTGTTTCATTATTTCCTGTCGCAGTATCAGTCATTGATATAGTTATATGCAAAGTAGGGTGAAATTCACCTGAGAGCTGAGCAGCACGAATCTGATTGGTATGCACCATTCTAACATTCCAATGTAAATTAATGAAGTAAGTGCTAGGACTTATTTTCTCTAATACTATCGCGGGGATCCACCTAACTATATCTTCTTGATGATTTCTATATAATATTTTGTCTCCACGGCTATAGGTATGATGAGTGGGTCTTACTGATTTCGTTACACGGTTTTTTTTTTTTTTATTCATAAAGAACGACCTGGCCGTATTGCTATTCGTTACACGGTTAGTGTCAGGAGATTTGCGTACATAGTTTTTATCATTCTCTATGGATAACTTAACTGGATAGCTCTTATTTAGTAATGTGCGAAGCACATAGTTAAACAATAATGAAGATGGAGTTTTGCCAGTGGACGTAGATGGAGTATTACGATTAGTAAACAGAATCTTGGTAATCTTTTTCTGAAGTGGTATTGGTTTTAATCGCTCATCTATCAGATACTTTCTCAACACATTCTTGATCGTCTGTACCCCCCTCTCCGCTAGTCCGTTGGATTGAGGGTGATAAGGAGGAGATTTAAATACTTTTATATTATTTGAATTACACGCATGTATAAAACCAGATGAGTTGAAAGGTGGATCATTATCCGAACACACTTCAGAAGGCAACCCAAAATAAGTATACATTTTTTCCAATCGTTCCAATACACTCTCCGTACACGTATTATTTTCACATCTATTAATTTTGAATAGGCATCCACTATTATCAGAAAGGTATTTCCATCAAAATGAAATAAATCCAAATGTGGCTAGAGGCCATCTAGACGTAGCTATTTCCCTTGGTACGTTTTGCGGTTTTTTGACACATGGGGCACGACTTTAAAAAATTCACAATATCTTTATTAAACCCTTTCCACCAAAAATATGATCGTCCGATCATTTTCATTCTGATTACCCGATCATGATTTTCATGTAGTTTCTCCAGCACACGGCGCTGAAGGGCCTTGGGTACCACTACACGATCCTCAAAATAAAGACAATCATTTTCTATTTCGCATTTGTGTCTGGTCATTGCATATTGCTTAACTTCTTCCACTACTTCTTTAGGCCAACCGGTTTGTGTCACTTTGAGCAGTTCAACGATCACAGCGTCTTTGTGCTGCTCCTCTTTTATCTCTTCGATACCAATAAATCCCTGTACTTTACTTTCAGCAACTGATATGTGCTCAATCCGGTTTTCAGTTGGCAACGGTAAACGAGATAACGCATCGGCATTACTAATACATTTACCAGGCCTATGTACTACGCTATTGGAGTAATTAGACAAAATTACAGCCCATCTGTGCAATCATGAAATTGCCACAGCAGAAGAACTCTTGTGTGGTTTAAACATTTGTTTTAACGCAGAACTATCGGTAACGAGAGTAAAACTCGTACCATACAAATACATGTGAATTTTTTTTATTCCAAATACAACTGCTACTGCTTCTTTATGTATTTGCCCGTAATTTCGTTGTGCGTGTGTGAGTGTTGATGACGCAAAATACACAGGCTTCTCCACTTGTCCCACTAAGGAGATAAAATAGCACCAACTCCATACGGACTGGCATCCGTAGTTAGTATTAGTGGCTTTTGTGGATCATACGGCTCTAATACATCATTGGAGATCAACAATTCTTTACACTTTTTAAATGCGTTTTCACACTCGACTGACCACGAGAATCTACTTTCTCTCCTTAACAGTTTATATAACGGATGTAATTCCAACGACAGATTTGGCTAAAATTTGTGGAAGTAGTTCAAAAGACCTAAGAACGACTGTAATTGACCTATATCTTTAGGCGCTGGAGCAGGACAGATTGCTTCCACTTTAGCTTGACATGGACGAATTCCGTCAGATGTGAGCATGAAACCGAGATGTTCAATTTCTGTTTCAAAAAATCGCGATCGGGCCCAATATATTTGCACTTTATGCTTATTTAATTAATCCAATACATGGAATAAATTTTCCTTGCATTCATGTAGCGTACTGCCACCAATAAGGATATCATCTAATACGGAATAGATTTTGTTCCGAGCAAAATTTGATCTATAATAGACTGAAATACTGAGGGCGCCGAACTTATCCCAAATGGCATTCTTGTATACCTGCATCATCCACGGTGGGTATTTATGATACGTAACTCTAGAGTTGTGCGTGACAATCGTACTTGGAGAAAGGCTCCCGTTAAATCGGTTTTACAAAAAAAAAAATTGAAAATCGATAAATTTGCTTAGATGTCCTCAATCGAACGAACAGGGACTATAATTCCCTTTTTCACCATGCGATTTATTTCTTCTTCTAGATTTTCGCGAAATTTGAGCGGTACCGTGTATGGTTTATGAAACATTGGTACAGCACCTCGTTTAAGAAAAATATTTGCTGTAAAACCTTCTATTACCTGATTGGCATCCCCAGAAAATACGTATGGGTATTGGTGTTCAATTTCAGACTTTAGACTGTGGTGAATAGCACTAAGAGACGAGTAATTCAGACTTACCAATTTTCTCCATTCTGGTATAAGGACATCTAAGCTCGAGCGACCGAGGAGCGGTGTAAGCATCTTCTTTTTCTACGGTTCCAGAACAAACATGTATAGCGAAACGAAATCTTCATACCTGTTTTTTGCGCTTACTGGTAGCTCTCCTACCGGACGAATAGTTTGCCCTGATACCGTTTGGAACACTCTTGTCGTCCCACAAGACCAATGTTACCGCATGCGTAACACTTCCATTGTTTGGCAGGACAGGGAATGATCTCGGGGTTATGATTTCTACCACAACGAAAGGATTTATTATCTCGATGCCTTGCTGGTAAAGAACGCGTAGACAAACGCTTGCTATTTCTTACTGGCGTTCGATCCGACGACTTCCACTGGTCCAATTTTGCTGGTCCTTGCATCTTCCAACTTCCAACATCCTGCAACTTCTTCCAATCTCACAAGCTTTTTCCAACGTGAGATCACCTTCTGCTAGGAGCTTGGTTCGCAACCCGGAGTTTTGCAATCCTGCGACGCATCGATCTCGTAGCGCTTGCGACAAAAACGTCGTGCCGAAATCACACGATTGTGATAACGCTTTTAGCTCGATGATGAACTCCGTTATTGTCTGGTTTGCTGCTTGTTCGCACTTGTGGTACTTGCAGCGTTCGGCCATTACGTTGACCTTTGGCGCTAAATGCTGCTTCAGCAGTTCGATCTGGTTCTTACACGGTTTTGAACACGGATCCTCTGGCGAACATATTCGATTGGCTATCGAATAAAGTGACGGTCCAGCCATTGTCACTAACATTGGCACTTTCTTGGTTTCTTCCACATCAATAACGATGAAGAATTGTTGCAGGCGACTAAAATACTCGTCGAAATTCTCCCCGATCACAAACGGTTCCATGTAGCCGAACATAGACATAGCCACATTTACTTTCATCGTGCCTGACGTGGACGGTTTTGTTCCTTCTCGTTGGGCATCCTTTGTTGCCGTACACACCAGCACTACACTACCGACACTCATCTCCGACACGAGATTTACCGACAAATCGACGGATTTACTGCTTTACTATCGATTAACTCCACACGATTTACACAAAAGCTAAAGTTCCGTTCCGCGTTTATCCTTTTTAATCCTCGTCGCCAAAATTATGTTATGATTGCGGGTAGTTACGGTGTGTTGATTCTTTACTTTATTACATATAACGGAGAAAGAACGGTATAATCATTTTGACGAGGGCTTTTATACTAATGCTACCTAAGATTTATGTGTGATCAAGGTGGAGCGCTTACTACTACTAAGGCTACTATTGCTAGTAATAGTACAGTATATAACAGATACATACGTGGTACCCGAAGTAGAAGGATGTTAACTCACACAGTTACCCTACGATGGGGTTCTCGAAGCTAGTCAAATAAGATGTTGGGCTGAGCCCACCGGATGGTAAATGTAGGGTAATTTATGTTCAGGATAGCCGAGTTGTAACGTCCGAATGAATGTTACCCATTGTGTACATACGAATAGCCCTTTGCGACCTGGGCAAGGCAAACTGCAGTGAGAATAAAGCCATTCTTTCGCGCGTTCTCTTCCAGTTCGGACCGAACAGAACCCATCCGTCTCCTAAAAATACGCCATAATTCCTTCCGAAAGCCTTCCGTGGATTTAAATCCGTTGTGATAACCGTCCGCCATCAGCGGTTTACATTCAATGAACATGGTTCCGGTTCATTTTATGAGCAAGGTTCATTGAAAGTGTAAACAAACAGAATCCAAACATAAGCAAAGAATCCTCTAAATAATTTGGAATTTCGTAAATTTTTTCGAGGAAATTTCGTTAACGAATATATTTACCAAAACATTTACGAAAGCAGGGGTAACAGATAACTTGGAAAATGGTGCTCTGTCAAATGGACCAAAATTCACCTTCTAAATACATACACCTTGTTCGAAATACATAAACCTTGTTCTAAATACATACACCTTGGTTGTGCTTGGGCAGTGTAATGTCACTGTAGCAGTGTCGAGCTGTCATCCGGTGCGCGTGGCACTCTGTGCAAAGTGCGCTCCGTTTTTATTTGGTTAAAAAAGGGTGTAAAATTGTGCTCGATCCACCAGATATTGTGCACAATGGAGGTAAAATGGCAAGTTTTACTGTACAAAAGTAAAAATGGCTCCAAAATTGGTGAAAAAATGTGTTTCAAAGTGGCCCATTGTTCCAGCACATGGTGCGGTAAGCAGACTCAAATGGACACAGTTTTCCCTGTGAAAGTGAACCGATCGGAGAGCGGTTTGTGTTTCAGTTAAGTGATAAATGGTCAATAAAGTGAATAAAAATGGTCAATAAAGTGAATGGACAGTTTCAGTGAAGAAACTGTGGATTTCCGCTGCTTTTAGGACGGAATGTCGCGCGTGTAGGCCACACAAACAACAACAATAGCCGTCAAGGCTGATTGGCACACAATTTCTCGGGAAATCCCCAATTTCTCGGGTTTGGAAGTGAGTGAAAACGGTCGATAAGGTGGTCAAATTGTTGCGCAAGCCGAAAGCGGTGTAAAAATCGGCCAATTAGTGCGAAAGCTACGTGGTCCAAAAAGTGCATCAATGGTGGGGTGGTAGAGGTGATGCAGTGTCGGGTGTGTGTTTTTGCGGCCAATTTCGCACGGATAGGTCCGGAAGCGATCCTTTCCGGTGTGGTAGTGTGCAATCAATTGATCGAACCCAAAAAACCGCAGTGAAAAACGTCTTAAGTAGGCTAAATAAGTGAACAAACGGAGGTGGCAGAAGTGTGACAGCACCACCACGTGGCGGATATACCGCGTTTAATGCAAAAGTGTAAATAACTTGCTCATTTATGGATCGAATTGAGTGCGGTTTGAATTGTAGTGATGTGAACCGAGCGTGCAATCCGCTTCCGTCGGAAAAACGTTGGAAATTCGGAAATTTATGGAAATTTTTAGGCTGTCGGCTTTCCGGCGTCCGAATTTTGACAAAAGCAAAAACGGATTCCCATCGGACAAAAATCGCCAGTACCCAAGCGACAAAAAATAAAACTGCTCAAATTGCAAGCAGCTTTTCTGCAATCAGAAGTGTGTTCGGAATAGCTGTTGTTGGCTGGGAGGGTTTGCTGGGACATGTTGCAGGTGCTCGACAACTGCTCGACTACTTCTCGAATATGGATGCTTTAGCCAAAAGTATACCTGGCGTATACTTTGGTGTAAGATTATTCGTCACAGCGTTTTTATGAGTGGATTTTAGTTCGCGAGAAGTGCTCGATTTTTTTCGAGCGCTGTTTGCATTAATCAAAGCGTTCGCGAGTGATGCTTTGTTATTGGAATTGTTCAGTAGCTTAAAAATACTGCTCTAAACTGCTCGCATATCCAGGCAGGTGCAAATAGTGCATGATATATACTTTGGAGTGTGTGTGTTTACTGGTTCAGAGTGGCTCTAAGAGTAAAATGAAGTGTGCGATTAGTGCTCGATTCTTCAGGCACTGCTGGAGTGACACAAATTATCGGTAAGTGCGTGTGTTGTTGTTAATACCAGGGCTACTATTGCTAGTAATAGTTCAGTATATAAAACTCCTCCCAACTTTAAATGAGATTTAATTCATTCCTAATATTCTGATTATTCTTTCATTTGCCTAGCTTTTATCCTCTTTGATCTGCGTAGTTTTGGCGAGGATGATTCACTACTTTTTTCTTTTTGAATGCATTTTTTCTCTTCCGGTTGGTACTCTTGTTTCATTATTGCCTGTCGCAGTATCAGTCATTGATATAGTTATATGCAAGTAGGGTGAAATTCACCTGAGAGCTGAGCAGCACGAATCTGATTGGTATGCACCATTCTAACATTCCAATGTAAATTAATGAAGTAAGTGCTAGGACTTATTTTCTCTAATACTATCGCGGGGATCCACCTAACTATATCTTCTTGATGATTTCTATATAATATTTTGTCTCCACGGCTATAGGTATGATGAGTGGGTCTTACTGATTTCGTTACACGGTTAGTGTCAGGAGATTTGCGTACATAGTTTTTATCATTCTCTATGGATAACTTAACTGGATAGCTCTTATTTAGTAATGTGCGAAGCACATAGTTAAACAATAATAAAGATGGAGTTTTGCCAGTGGACGTAGATGGAGTATTACGATAAGTAAACAGAATCTTGGTAATCTTTTTCTGAAGTGGTATTGGTTTTAATCGCTCATCTATCAGATACTTTCTCAACACATTCTTGATCGTCTGTACCCCCCTCTCCGCTAGTCCGTTGGATTGAGGGTGATAAGGAGGAGATTTAAATACTTTTATATTATTTGAATGACACGCATGTATTAACCCAGATGAGTTGAAAGGTGGATCATTAACCGAACACACTTTAGAAGGCAACCCAAAATAAGTATACATTTTTTCCAATCGTTCCAATACACTCTCCGTACACGTTTTTCGTATTATTTTCACATCAATTAATTTTGAATAGGCATCCACTATTATCAGAAAGGTATTTCCATCAAAATGAAATAAATCCAAATGGATCCTTTGGAATGCATGAGTGGCTAGAGGCCATCTAGACGTAACTATTTCCCTTGGTACGTTTTGCGGTTTTTTGACACATGGGGCACGACTTTAAAAAAATCACAATATCTTTATCAAACTCTTTCCACCAAAAATATGATCGTCCGATCATTTTCATTCTGATTACCCGATCATGATTTTCATGTAGTTTCTCCAGCACACGGCGCTGAAGGGCATTGGGTACCACTACACGATCCTTAAAATAAAGACAATCATTTTCTATTTCGCATTTGTGTCTGGTCATTGCATATTGCTTAACTTTTTCCACTACTTCTTTAGGCCAACCGGTTTGTGTCACTTTGAGCAGTTCAACGATCACAGCGTCTTTGTGCTGCTCCTCTTTTATCTCTTCGATACCAATAAATCCCTGTACTTTACTTTCAGCAACTGATATGTGCTCAATCCGGTTTTCAGTTGGCAACGGTAAACGAGATAACGCATCGGCATTACTAATACATTTACCAGGACTATGTACTACGCTATTGGAGTAATTAGACAAAATTACAGCCCATCTGTGCAATCATGAAATTGCCACAGCAGAAGAACTCTTGTGTGGTTTAAACATTTGTTTTAACGCAGAACTATCGGTAACGAGAGTAAAACTCGTACCATACAAATACATGTGAATTTTTTTTATTCCAAATACAACTGCTACTGCTTCTTTATGTATTTGCCCGTAATTTCGTTGTGCGTGTGTGAGTGTTGATGACGCAAAATACACAGGCTTCTCCACTTGTCCCACTAAGGAGATAAAATAGCACCAACTCCATACGGACTGGCATCCGTAGTTAGTATTAGTGGCTTTTGTGGATCATACGGCTCTAATACATCATTGGAGATCAACAATTCTTTACACTTTTTAAATGCGTTTTCACACTCGACTGACCACGCGAATCTACTTTCTCTCCTTAACAGTTTATATAACGGATGTAATTCCAACGACAGATTTGGCTAAAATTTGTGGAAGTAGTTCAAAAGACCTAAGAACGACTGTAATTGACCTATATCTTTAGGCGCTGGAGCAAGACATATTGCTTCCACTTTAGCTTGACATGGACGAATTCCGTCAGATGTGAGCATGAAACCGAGATGTTCAATTTCTGTTTCAAAAAATCGCAATCGGGCCCAATATATTTGCACTTTATGCTGATTGAATTAATCCAACACATGGAATAAATTTTCCTTGCATTCATGTAGCGTACTGCCACCAATAAGGATATCATCTAAATACGGAATAGATTTTGTTCCGAGCAAAATTTGATCTATAATAGACTGAAATACTGAGGGCGCCGAACTTATCCCAAATGGCATTCTTGTATACCTGCATCATCCACGGTGGGTATTTATGATACGTAACTCTAGAGTTGTGCGTGACAATCGTACTTGGAGAAAGGCTCCCGTTAAATCGGTTTTACAAAAAAAAAAAAAATGAAAATCGATAAATTTGCTAAGATGTCCTCAATCGAACGAACAGGGACTATAATTCCCTTTTTCACCATGCGATTTATTTCTTCTTCTAGATTTTCGCGAAATTTGAGCGGTACCGTGTATGGTTTATGAAACATTGGTACAGCACCTCGTTTAAGAAAAATATTTGCTGTAAAACCTTCTATTACCTGATTGGCATCCCCAGAAAATACGTATGGGTATTGGTGTTCAATTTCAGACTTTAGACTGTGGTGAATAGCACTAAGAGACGAGTAATTCAGACTTACCAATTTTCTCCATTCTGGTATAAGGACATCTAAGCTCGAGCGACCGAGGAGCGGTGTAAGCATCTTCTTTTTCTCCGGTTCCAGAACAAACATGTATAGCGAAACGAAATCTTCATACCTGTTTTTTGCGCTTACTGGTAGCTCTCCTACCGGACGAATAGTTTGCCCTGATACCGTTTGGAACACTCTTGTCGTCCCACAAGACCAATGTTACCGCATGCGTAACACTTCCATTGTTTGGCAGGACAGGGAATGATCTCGGGGTTATGATTTCTACCACAACGAAAGGATTTATTATCTCGATGCCTTGCTGGTAAAGAACGCGTAGACAAACGCTTGCTATTTCTTACTGGCGTTCGATCCGACGACTTCCACTGGTCCAATTTTGCTGGTCCTTGCATCTTCCAACTTCCAACATCCTGCAACTTCTTCCAATCTCACAAGCTTTTTCCAACGTGAGATCACCTTCTGCTAGGAGCTTGGTTCGCAACCCGGAGTTTTGCAATCCTGCGACGCATCGATCTCGTAGCGCTTGCGACAAAAACGTGCCGAAATCACACGATTGTGATAACGCTTTTAGCTCGATGATGAACTCCGTTATTGTCTGGTTTGCTGCTTGTTCGCACTTGTGGTACTTGCAGCGTTCGGCCATTACGTTGACCTTTGGCGCTAAATGCTGCTTCAGCAGCTCGATCTGGTTCTTACACGGTTTTGAACACGGATCCTCTGGCGAACATATTCGATTGGCTATCGAATAAAGTGACGGTCCAGCCATTGTCACTAACATTGGCACTTTCTTGGTTTCTTCCACATCAATAACGATGAAGAATTGTTGCAGGCGACTAACATACTCGTCGAAATTCTACCCGATCACAAACGGTTCCATGTGGCCGAACATAGACATAGCCACATTTACTTTCATCATGCCTGACGTGGACGGTTTTGTTCTTCCTCGTTGGGCATCCTTTGTTGCCGTACACACCAGCACTACACTACCGACACTCATCTCCGACATGAGATTTACCGACAAATCGACGGATTTACTGCTTTACCATCGATTAACTCCACACGATTTACACAAAAGCAAAAGTTCCGTTCCGCGTTTATCCTTTTTAATCCTCGTCGCCAAAATTATGTTATGATTGCGGGTAGTTACGGTGTGTTGATTCTTTACTTTATTACATATAACGGAGAAAGAACGGTATAATCATTTTGACGAGGGCTTTTATACTAATGCTACCTAAGATGTATGTGTGATCAAGGTGGAGCGCTTACTACTACTAAGGCTACTATTGCTAGTAATAGTACAGTATATAACAGATACATACGTGGTACCCGAAGTAGAAGGATGTTAACTCACACAGTTACCCTACGATGGGGTTCTCGAAGCTAGTCAAATAAGATGTTGGGCTGAGCCCACCGGATGGTAAATGTAGGGTAATTTATGTTCAGGATAGCCGAGTTGTAACGTCCGAATGAATGTTACCCATTGTGTACATACGAATAGCCCTTTGCGACCTGGGCAAGGCAAACTGTCAGTGAGAATAAAGCCATTCTTTCGCGCGTTCTCTTCCAGTTCGGACCGAACAGAACCCATCCGTCTCCTAAAAATACGCCATAATTCCTTCCGAAAGCCTTCCGTGGATGTAAATCCGTTGTGATAACCGTCCGCCATCAGCGGTTTACATTCAATGAACATGGTTCCGGTTCATTTTATGAGCAAGGTTCATTGAAAGTGTAAACAAACAGAATCCAAACATAAGCAAAGAATCCTCGAAATAATTTGGAATTTCGTAAATTTTTTCGAGGAAATTTCGTTAACGAATATATTTACCAAAACATTTACGAAAGCAGGGGGAACAGATAACTTGGAAAATGGTGCTCTGTCAAATGGACCAAAATTCACCTTCTAAATACATACACCTTGTTCGAAATACATAAACCTTGTTCTAAATACATACACCTTGGTTGTGCCTGGGCAGTGTAATGTCACTGTAGCAGTGTCGAGCTGTCATCCGGTGCGCGTGGCACTCTGTGCAAAGTGCGCTCCGTTTTTATTTGGTTAAAAAAGGGTGTAAAATTGTGCTCGATCCACCAGATATTGTGCACAATGGAGGTAAAATGGCAAGTTTTACTGTACAAAAGTAAAAATGGCTCCAAAATCGGTGAAAAAATGTGTTTCAAAGTGGCCCATTGTTCCAGCACATGGTGCGGTAAGCAGACTCAAATGGACACAGTTTTCCCTGTGAAAGTGAACCGATCGGAGAGCGGTTTGTGTTTCAGTTAAGTGATAAATGGTCAATAAAGTGGTTTCAGTGAAGAAACTGTGGATTTCCGCTGCTTTTAGGACGGAATGTCGCGCGTGTAGGCCACACAAACAACAACAATAGCCGTCAAGGCTGATTGGCACACAATTTCTCGGGAAATCCCCAATTTCTCGGGTTTGGAAGTGAGTGAAAACGGTCGATAAGGTGGCCAAATTGTTGCGCAAGCCGAAAGCGGGGTAAAAATCGGCCAATTAGTGCGAAAGCTACGTGGTCCAAAAAGTGCATCAATGGTGGGGTGGTAGAGGTGATGCAGTGTCGGGTGTGTGTTTTTGCGGCCAATTTCGCACGGATAGGTCCGGAAGCGATCCTTTCCGGTGTGGTAGTGTGCAATCAATTGATCGAACCCAAAAAACCGCAGTGAAAAACGTCTTAAGTAGGCTAAATAAGTGAACAAACGGAGGTGGCAGAAGTGTGACAGCACCACCACGTGGCGGATATACCGCGTTTAATGCAAAAGTGTAAATAACTTGCTCATTTATGGATCGAATTGAGTGCGGTTTGAATTGTAGTGATGTGAACCGAGCGTGCAATCCGCTTCCGTCGGAAAAACGTTGGAAATTCGGAAATGTATGGAAATTTTTAGGCTGTCGGCTTTCCGGCGTCCGAATTTTGACAAAAGCAAAAACGGATTCCCATCGGACAAAAATCGCCAGTACCCAAGCGACAAAAAATAAAACTGCTCAAATTGCAAGCAGCTTTTCTGCAATCAGAAGTGTGTTCGGAATAGCTGTTGTTGGCTGGGAGGGTTTGCTGGGACATGTTGCAGGTGCTCGACAACTGCTCGACTACTTCTCGAATATGGATGCTTTAGCCAAAAGTATACCTGGCGTATACTTTGGTGTAAGATTATTCGTCACAGCGTTTTTATGAGTGGATTTTAGTTCGCGAGAAGTGCTCGATTTTTTTCGAGCGCTGTTTGAATTAATCAAAGCGTTCGCGAGTGATGCTTTGTTATTGGAATTGTTTAGTAGCTTAAAAATACTGCTCTAAACTGCTCGCATATCCAGGCAGGTGCAAATAGTGCATGATATATACTTTGGAGTGTGTGTGTTTACTGGTTCAGAGTGGCTCTAAGAGTAAAATGAAGTGTGCGATTAGTGCTCGATTCTTCAAGCACTGCTGGAGTGACACAAATTATCGGTAAGTGCGTGTGTTGTTGTTACTACCAGGGCTACTATTGCTAGTAATAGTTCAGCATATAAAACTCCTCCCAACTTTAAATGAGATTTAATTCATTCCTAATGTTATGGTTATTCTTTCATTTGCCTAGCTTTTATCCTCTTTGATCTGCGTAGTTTTGGCGAGGATGATTCACTACTTTTTCTTTTTGAATGCATTTTTTCTCTTCCGGTTGGTACTCTTGTTTCATTATTTCCTGTCGCAGTATCAGTCATTGATATAGTTATATGCAAAGTAGGGTGAAATTCACCTGAGAGCTGAGCAGCACGAATCTGATTGGTATGCACCATTCTAACATTCCAATGTAAATTAATGAAGTAAGTGCTAGGACTTATTTTCTCTAATACTATCGCGGGGATCCACCTAACTATATCTTCTTGATGATTTCTATATAATATTTTGTCTCCACGGCTATAGGTATGATGAGTGGGTCTTACTGATTTCGTTACACGGTTTTTTTTTTTTTTTTTTTTTTTATTCATAAAGAACGGCCTGGCCGTATTGCTATTCGTTACACGGTTAGTGTCAGGAGATTTGCGTACATAGTTTTTATCATTCTCTATGGATAACTTAACTGGATAGCTCTTATTTAGTAATGTGCGAAGCACATAGTTAAACAATAATGAAGATGGAGTTTTGCCAGTGGACGTAGATGGAGTATTACGATTAGTAAACAGAATCTTGGTAATCTTTTTCTGAAGTGGTATTGGTTTTAATCGCTCATCTATCAGATACTTTCTCAACACATTCTTGATCGTCTGTACCCCCCTCTCCGCTAGTCCGTTGGATTGAGGGTGATAAGGAGGAGATTTAAATACTTTTATATTATTTGAATTACACGCATGTATAAACCCAGATGAGTTGAAAGGTGGATCATTATCCGAACACACTTCAGAAGGCAACCCAAAATAAGTATACATTTTTTCCAATCGTTCCAATACACTCTCCGTACACGTTATTCGTATTATTTTCACATCTATTAATTTTGAATAGGCATCCACTATTATCAGAAAGGTATTTCCATCAAAATGAAATAAATCCAAATGTGGCTAGAGGCCATCTAGACGTAGCTATTTCCCTTGGTACGTTTTGCGGTTTTTTGACACATGGGGCACGACTTTAAAAAATTCACAATATCTTTATCAAACCCTTTCCACCAAAAATATGATCGTCCGATCATTTTCATTCTGATTACCCGATCATGATTTTCATGTAGTTTCTCCAGCACACGGCGCTGAAGGGCCTTGGGTACCACTACACGATCCTCAAAATAAAGACAATCATTTTCTATTTCGCATTTGTGTCTGGTCATTGCATATTGCTTAACTTCTTCCACTACTTCTTTAGGCCAACCGGTTTGTGTCACTTTGAGCAGTTCAACGATCACAGCGTCTTTGTGCTGCTCCTCTTTTATCTCTTCGATACCAATAAATCCCTGTACTGTACTTTCAGCAACTGATATGTGCTCAATCCGGTTTTCAGTTGGCAACGGTAAACGAGATAACGCATCGGCATTACTAATACATTTACCAGGCCTATGTACTACGCTATTGGAGTAATTAGACAAAATTACAGCCCATCTGTGCAATCATGAAATTGCCACAGCAGAAGAACTCTTGTGTGGTTTAAACATTTGTTTTAACGCAGAACTATCGGTAACGAGAGTAAAACTCGTACCATACAAATACATGTGAATTTTTTTTATTCCAAATACAACTGCTACTGCTTCTTTATGTATTTGCCCGTAATTTCGTTGTGCGTGTGTGAGTGTTGATGACGCAAAATACACAGGCTTCTCCACTTGTCCCACTAAGGAGATAAAATAGCACCAACTCCATACGGACTGGCATCCGTAGTTAGTATTAGTGGCTTTTGTGGATCATACGGCTCTAATACATCATTGGAGATCAACAATTCTTTACACTTTTTAAATGCGTTTTCACACTCGACTGACCACGCGAATCTACTTTCTCTCCTTAACAGTTTATATAACGGATGTAATTCCAACGACAGATTTGGCTAAAATTTGTGGAAGTAGTTCAAAAGACCTAAGAACGACTGTAATTGACCTATATCTTTAGGCGCTGGAGCAAGACAGATTGCTTCCACTTTAGCTTGACATGGACGAATTCCGTCAGATGTGAGCATGAAACCGAGATGTTCAATTTCTGTTTCAAAAAATCGCGATCGGGCCCAATATATTTGCACTTTATGCTTATTTAATTAATCCAATACATGGAATAAATTTTCCTTGCATTCATGTAGCGTACTGCCACCAATAAGGATATCATCTAATACGGAATAGATTTTGTTCCGAGCAAAATTTGATCTATAATAGACTGAAATACTGAGGGCGCCGAACTTATCCCAAATGGCATTCTTGTATACATGCATCATCCACGGTGGGTATTTATGATACGTAACTCTAGAGTTGTGCGTGACAATCGTACTTGGAGAAAGGCTCCCGTTAAATCGGTTTTACAAAAAAAAAAAATTGAAAATCGATAAATTTGCTTAGATGTCCTCAATCGAACGAACAGGGACTATAATTCCCTTTTTCACCATGCGATTTATTTCTTCTTCTAGATTTTCGCGAAATTTGAGCGGTACCGTGTATGGTTTATGAAACATTGGTACAGCACCTCGTTTAAGAAAAATATTTGCTGTAAAACCTTCTATTACCTGATTGGCATCCCCAGAAAATACGTATGGGTATTGGTGTTCAATTTCAGACTTTAGACTGTGGTGAATAGCACTAAGAGACGAGTAATTCAGACTTACCAATTTTCTCCATTCTGGTATAAGGACATCTAAGCTCGAGCGACCGAGGAGCGGTGTAAGCATCTTCTTTTTCTCCGGTTCCAGAACAAACATGTATAGCGAAACGAAATCTTCATACCTGTTTTTTGCGCTTACTGGTAGCTCTCCTACCGGACGAATAGTTTGCCCTGATACCGTTTGGAACACTCTTGTCGTCCCACAAGACCAATGTTACCGCATGCGTAACACTTCCATTGTTTGGCAGGACAGGGAATGATCTCGGGGTTATGATTTCTACCACAACGAAAGGATTTATTATCTCGATGCCTTGCTGGTAAAGAACGCGTAGACAAACGCTTGCTATTTCTTACTGGCGTTCGATCCGACGACTTCCACTGGTCCAATTTTGCTGGTCCTTGCATCTTCCAACTTCCAACATCCTGCAACTTCTTCCAATCTCACAAGCTTTTTCCAACGTGAGATCACCTTCTGCTAGGAGCTTGGTTCGCAACCCGGAGTTTTGCAATCCTGCGACGCATCGATCTCGTAGCGCTTGCGACAAAAACGTCGTGCCGAAATCACACGATTGTGATAACGCTTTTAGCTCGATGATGAACTCCGTTATTGTCTGGTTTGCTGCTTGTTCGCACTTGTGGTACTTGCAGCGTTCGGCCATTACGTTGACCTTTGGCGCTAAATGCTGCTTCAGCAGTTCGATCTGGTTCTTACACGGTTTTGAACACGGATCCTCTGGCGAACATATTCGATTGGCTATCGAATAAAGTGACGGTCCAGCCATTGTCACTAACATTGGCACTTTCTTGGTTTCTTCCACATCAATAACGATGAAGAATTGTTGCAGGCGACTAAAATACTCGTCGAAATTCTCCCCGATCACAAACGGTTCCATGTAGCCGAACATAGACATAGCCACATTTACTTTCATCGTGCCTGACGTGGACGGTTTTGTTCCTTCTCGTTGGGCATCCTTTGTTGCCGTACACACCAGCACTACACTACCGACACTGATCTCCGACATGAGATTTACCGACAAATCGACGGATTTACTGCTTTACCATCGATTAACTCCACACGATTTACACAAAAGCAAAAGTTCCGTTCCGCGTTTATCCTTTTTAATCCTCGTCGCCAAAATTATGTTATGATTGCGGGTAGTTACGGTGTGTTGATTCTTTACTTTATTACATATAACGGAGAAAGAACGGTATAATCATTTTGACGAGGGCTTTTATACTAATGCTACCTAAGATGTATGTGTGATCAAGGTGGAGCGCTTACTACTACTAAGGCTACTATTGCTAGTAATAGTACAGTATATAACAGATACATACGTGGTACCCGAAGTAGAAGGATGTTAACTCACACAGTTACCCTACGATGGGGTTCTCGAAGCTAGTCAAATAAGATGTTGGGCTGAGCCCACCGGATGGTAAATGTAGGGTAATTTATGTTCAGGATAGCCGAGTTGTAACGTCCGAATGAATGTTACCCATTGTGTACATACGAATAGCCCTTTGCGACCTGGGCAAGGCAAACTGCAGTGAGAATAAAGCCATTCTTTCGCGCGTTCTCTTCCAGTTCGGACCGAACAGAACCCATCCGTCTCCTAAAAATACGCCATAATTCCTTCCGAAAGCCTTCCGTGGATGTAAATCCGTTGTGATAACCGTCCGCCATCAGCGGTTTACATTCAATGAACATGGTTCCGGTTCATTTTATGAGCAAGGTTCATTGAAAGTGTAAACAAACAGAATCCAAACATAAGCAAAGAATCCTCTAAATAATTTGGAATTTCGTAAATTTTTTCGAGGAAATTTCGTTAACGAATATATTTACCAAAACATTTACGAAAGCAGGGGGAACAGATAACTTGGAAAATGGTGCTCTGTCAAATGGACCAAAATTCACCTTCTAAATACATACACCTTGTTCGAAATACATAAACCTTGTTCTAAATACATACACCTTGGTTGTGCTTGGGCAGTGTAATGTCACTGTAGCAGTGTCGAGCTGTCATCCGGTGCGCGTGGCACTCTGTGCAAAGTGCGCTCCGTTTTTATTTGGTTAAAAAAGGGTGTAAAATTGTGCTCGATCCACCAGATATTGTGCACAATGGAGGTAAAATGGCAAGTTTTACTGTACAAAAGTAAAAATGGCTCCAAAATTGGTGAAAAAATGTGTTTCAAAGTGGCCCATTGTTCCAGCACATGGTGCGGTAAGCAGACTCAAATGGACACAGTTTTCCCTGTGAAAGTGAACCGATCGGAGAGCGGTTTGTGTTTCAGTTAAGTGATAAATGGTCAATAAAGTGGTTTCAGTGAAGAAACTGTGGATTTCCGCTGCTTTTAGGACGGAATGTCGCGCGTGTAGGCCACACAAACAACAACAATAGCCGTCAAGGCTGATTGGCACACAATTTCTCGGGAAATCCCCAATTTCTCGGGTTTGGAAGTGAGTGAAAACGGTCGATAAGGTGGCCAAATTGTTGCGCAAGCCGAAAGCGGGGTAAAAATCGGCCAATTAGTGCGAAAGCTACGTGGTCCAAAAAGTGCATCAATGGTGGGGTGGTAGAGGTGATGCAGTGTCGGGTGTGTGTTTTTGCGGCCAATTTCGCACGGATAAGTCCGGAAGCGATCCTTTCCGGTGTGGTAGTGTGCAATCAATTGATCGAACCCAAAAAACCGCAGTGAAAAACGTCTTAAGTAGGCTAAATAAGTGAACAAACGGAGGTGGCAGAAGTGTGACAGCACCACCACGTGGCGGATATACCGCGTTTAATGCAAAAGTGTAAATAACTTGCTCATTTATGGATCGAATTGAGTGCGGTTTGAATTGTAGTGATGTGAACCGAGCGTGCAATCCGCTTCCGTCGGAAAAACGTTGGAAATTCGGAAATGTATGGAAATTTTTAGGCTGTCGGCTTTCCGGTGTCCGAATTTTGACAAAAGCAAAAACGGATTCCCATCGGACAAAAATCGCCAGTACCCAAGCGACAAAAAATAAAACTGCTCAAATTGCAAGCAGCTTTTCTGCAATCAGAAGTGTGTTCGGAATAGCTGTTGTTGGCTGGGAGGGTTTGCTGGGACATGTTGCAGGTGCTCGACAACTGCTCGACTACTTCTCGAATATGGATGCTTTAGCCAAAAGTATACCTGGCGTATACTTTGGTGTAAGATTATTCGTCACAGCGTTTTTATGAGTGGATTTTAGTTCGCGAGAAGTGCTCGATTTTTTTCGAGCGCTGTTTGAATTAATCAAAGCGTTCGCGAGTGATGCTTTGTTATTGGAATTGTTTAGTAGCTTAAAAATACTGCTCTAAACTGCTCGCATATCCAGGCAGGTGCAAATAGTGCATGATATATACTTTGGAGTGTGTGTGTTTACTGGTTCAGAGTGGCTCTAAGAGTAAAATGAAGTGTGCGATTAGTGCTCGATTCTTCAAGCACTGCTGGAGTGACACAAATTATCGGTAAGTGCGTGTGTTGTTGTTACTACCAGGGCTACTATTGCTAGTAATAGTTCAGCATATAAAACTCCTCCCAACTTTAAATGAGATTTAATTCATTCCTAATGTTATGGTTATTCTTTCATTTGCCTAGCTTTTATCCTCTTTGATCTGCGTAGTTTTGGCGAGGATGATTCACTACTTTTTCTTTTTGAATGCATTTTTTCTCTTCCGGTTGGTACTCTTGTTTCATTATTTCCTGTCGCAGTATCAGTCATTGATATAGTTATATGCAAAGTAGGGTGAAATTCACCTGAGAGCTGAGCAGCACGAATCTGATTGGTATGCACCATTCTAACATTCCAATGTAAATTAATGAAGTAAGTGCTAGGACTTATTTTCTCTAATACTATCGCGGGGATCCACCTAACTATATCTTCTTGATGATTTCTATATAATATTTTGTCTCCACGGCTATAGGTATGATGAGTGGGTCTTACTGATTTCGTTACACGGTTTTTTTTTTTTTTTTTTTTTATTCATAAAGAACGGCCTGGCCGTATTGCTATTCGTTACACGGTTAGTGTCAGGAGATTTGCGTACATAGTTTTTATCATTCTCTATGGATAACTTAACTGGATAGCTCTTATTTAGTAATGTGCGAAGCACATAGTTAAACAATAATGAAGATGGAGTTTTGCCAGTGGACGTAGATGGAGTATTACGATTAGTAAACAGAATCTTGGTAATCTTTTTCTGAAGTAGTATTGGTTTTAATCGCTCATCTATCAGATACTTTCTCAACACATTCTTGATCGTCTGTACCCCCCTCTCCGCTAGTCCGTTGGATTGAGGGTGATAAGGAGGAGATTTAAATACTTTTATATTATTTGAATTACACGCATGTATAAACCAGATGAGTTGAAAGGTGGATCATTATCCGAACACACTTCAGAAGGCAACCCAAAATAAGTATACATTTTTTCCAATCGTTCCAATACACTCTCCGTACACGTTATTCGTATTATTTTCACATCTATTAATTTTGAATAGGCATCCACTATTATCAGAAAGGTATTTCCATCAAAATGAAATAAATCCAAATGTGGCTAGAGGCCATCTAGACGTAGCTATTTCCCTTGGTACGTTTTGCGGTTTTTTGACACATGGGGCACGACTTTAAAAAATTCACAATATCTTTATTAAACCCTTTCCACCAAAAATATGATCGTCCGATCATTTTCATTCTGATTACCCGATCATGATTTTCATGTAGTTTCTCCAGCACACGGCGCTGAAGGGCCTTGGGTACCACTACACGATCCTCAAAATAAAGACAATCATTTTCTATTTCGCATTTGTGTCTGGTCATTGCATATTGCTTAACTTTTTCCACTACTTCTTTAGGCCAACCGGTTTGTGTCACTTTGAGCAGTTCAACGATCACAGCGTCTTTGTGCTGCTCCTCTTTTATCTCTTCGATACCAATAAATCCCTGTACTGTACTTTCAGCAACTGATATGTGCTCAATCCGGTTTTCAGTTGGCAACGGTAAACGAGATAACGCATCGGCATTACTAATACATTTACCAGGCCTATGTACTACGCTATTGGAGTAATTAGACAAAATTACAGCCCATCTGTGCAATCATGAAATTGCCACAGCAGAAGAACTCTTGTGTGGTTTAAACATTTGTTTTAACGCAGAACTATCGGTAACGAGAGTAAAACTCGTACCATACAAATACATGTGAATTTTTTTTATTCCAAATACAACTGCTACTGCTTCTTTATGTATTTGCCCGTAATTTCGTTGTGCGTGTGTGAGTGTTGATGACGCAAAATACACAGGCTTCTCCACTTGTCCCACTAAGGAGATAAAATAGCACCAACTCCATACGGACTGGCATCCGTAGTTAGTATTAGTGGCTTTTGTGGATCATACGGCTCTAATACATCATTGGAGATCAACAATTCTTTACACTTTTTAAATGCGTTTTCACACTCGACTGACCACGCGAATCTACTTTCTCTCCTTAACAGTTTATATAACGGATGTAATTCCAACGACAGATTTGGCTAAAATTTTTGGAAGTAGCTCAAAAGACCTAAGAACGACTGTAATTGACCTATATCTTTAGGCGCTGGAGCAAGACAGATTGCTTCCACTTTAGCTTGACATGGACGAATTCCGTCAGATGTGAGCATGAAACCGAGATGTTCAATTTCTGTTTCAAAAAATCGCGATCGGGCCCAATATATTTGCACTTTATGCTTATTTAATTAATCCAATACATGGAATAAATTTTCCTTGCATTCATGTAGCGTATTGCCACCAATAAGGATATCATCTAATACGGAATAGATTTTGTTCCGAGCAAAATTTGATCTATAATAGACTGAAATACTGAGGGCGCCGAACTTATCCCAAATGGCATTCTTGTATACATGCATCATCCACGGTGGGTATTTATGATACGTAACTCTAGAGTTGTGCGTGACAATCGTACTTGGAGAAAGGCTCCCGTTAAATCGGTTTTACAAAAAAAAAAATTGAAAATCGATAAATTTGCTTAGATGTCCTCAATCGAACGAACAGGGACTATAATTCCCTTTTTCACCATGCGATTTATTTCTTCTTCTAGATTTTCGCGAAATTTGAGCGGTACCGTGTATGGTTTATGAAACATTGGTACAGCACCTCGTTTAAGAAAAATATTTGCTGTAAAACCTTCTATTACCTGATTGGCATCCCCAGAAAATACGTATGGGTATTGGTGTTCAATTTCAGACTTTAGACTGTGGTGAATAGCACTAAGAGACGAGTAATTCAGACTTACCAATTTTCTCCATTCTGGTATAAGGACATCTAAGCTCGAGCGACCGAGGAGCGGTGTAAGCATCTTCTTTTTCTCCGGTTCCAGAACAAACATGTATAGCGAAACGAAATCTTCATACCTGTTTTTTGCGCTTACTGGTAGCTCTCCTACCGGACGAATAGTTTGCCCTGATACCGTTTGGAACACTCTTGTCGTCCCACAAGACCAATGTTACCGCATGCGTAACACTTCCATTGTTTGGCAGGACAGGGAATGATCTCGGGGTTATGATTTCTACCACAACGAAAGGATTTATTATCTCGATGCCTTGCTGGTAAAGAACGCGTAGACAAACGCTTGCTATTTCTTACTGGCGTTCGATCCGACGACTTCCACTGGTCCAATTTTGCTGGTCCTTGCATCTTCCAACTTCCAACATCCTGCAACTTCTTCCAATCTCACAAGCTTTTTCCAACGTGAGATCACCTTCTGCTAGGAGCTTGGTTCGCAACCCGGAGTTTTGCAATCCTGCGACGCATCGATCTCGTAGCGCTTGCGACAAAAACGTCGTGCCGAAATCACACGATTGTGATAACGCTTTTAGCTCGATGATGAACTCCGTTATTGTCTGGTTTGCTGCTTGTTCGCACTTGTGGTACTTGCAGCGTTCGGCCATTACGTTGACCTTTGGCGCTAAATGCTGCTTCAGCAGTTCGATCTGGTTCTTACACGGTTTTGAACACGGATCCTCTGGCGAACATATTCGATTGGCTATCGAATAAAGTGACGGTCCAGCCATTGTCACTAACATTGGCACTTTCTTGGTTTCTTCCACATCAATAACGATGAAGAATTGTTGCAGGCGACTAAAATACTCGTCGAAATTCTCCCCGATCACAAACGGTTCCATGTAGCCGAACATAGACATAGCCACATTTACTTTCATCGTGCCTGACGTGGACGGTTTTGTTCCTTCTCGTTGGGCATCCTTTGTTGCCGTACACACCAGCACTACACTACCGACACTGATCTCCGACATGAGATTTACCGACAAATCGACGGATTTACTGCTTTACCATCGATTAACTCCACACGATTTACACAAAAGCAAAAGTTCCGTTCCGCGTTTATCCTTTTTAATCCTCGTCGCCAAAATTATGTTATGATTGCGGGTAGTTACGGTGTGTTGATTCTTTACTTTATTACATATAACGGAGAAAGAACGGTATAATCATTTTGACGAGGGCTTTTATACTAATGCTACCTAAGATGTATGTGTGATCAAGGTGGAGCGCTTACTACTACTAAGGCTACTATTGCTAGTAATAGTACAGTATATAACAGATACATACGTGGTACCCGAAGTAGAAGGATGTTAACTCACACAGTTACCCTACGATGGGGTTCTCGAAGCTAGTCAAATAAGATGTTGGGCTGAGCCCACCGGATGGTAAATGTAGGGTAATTTATGTTCAGGATAGCCGAGTTGTAACGTCCGAATGAATGTTACCCATTGTGTACATACGAATAGCCCTTTGCGACCTGGGCAAGGCAAACTGCAGTGAGAATAAAGCCATTCTTTCGCGCGTTCTCTTCCAGTTCGGACCGAACAGAACCCATCCGTCTCCTAAAAATACGCCATAATTCCTTCCGAAAGCCTTCCGTGGATGTAAATCCGTTGTGATAACCGTCCGCCATCAGCGGTTTACATTCAATGAACATGGTTCCGGTTCATTTTATGAGCAAGGTTCATTGAAAGTGTAAACAAACAGAATCCAAACATAAGCAAAGAATCCTCTAAATAATTTGGAATTTCGTAAATTTTTTCGAGGAAATTTCGTTAACGAATATATTTACCAAAACATTTACGAAAGCAGGGGGAACAGATAACTTGGAAAATGGTGCTCTGTCAAATGGACCAAAATTCACCTTCTAAATACATACACCTTGTTCGAAATACATAAACCTTGTTCTAAATACATACACCTTGGTTGTGCTTGGGCAGTGTAATGTCACTGTAGCAGTGTCGAGCTGTCATCCGGTGCGCGTGGCACTCTGTGCAAAGTGCGCTCCGTTTTTATTTGGTTAAAAAAGGGTGTAAAATTGTGCTCGATCCACCAGATATTGTGCACAATGGAGGTAAAATGGCAAGTTTTACTGTACAAAAGTAAAAATGGCTCCAAAATCGGTGAAAAAATGTGTTTCAAAGTGGCCCATTGTTCCAGCACATGGTGCGGTAAGCAGACTCAAATGGACACAGTTTTCCCTGTGAAAGTGAACCGATCGGAGAGCGGTTTGTGTTTCAGTTAAGTGATAAATGGTCAATAAAGTGGTTTCAGTGAAGAAACTGTGGATTTCCGCTGCTTTTAGGACGGAATGTCGCGCGTGTAGGCCACACAAACAACAACAATAGCCGTCAAGGCTGATTGGCACACAATTTCTCGGGAAATCCCCAATTTCTCGGGTTTGGAAGTGAGTGAAAACGGTCGATAAGGTGGCCAAATTGTTGCGCAAGCCGAAAGCGGGGTAAAAATCGGCCAATTAGTGCGAAAGCTACGTGGTCCAAAAAGTGCATCAATGGTGGGGTGGTAGAGGTGATGCAGTGTCGGGTGTGTGTTTTTGCGGCCAATTTCGCACGGATAAGTCCGGAAGCGATCCTTTCCGGTGTGGTAGTGTGCAATCAATTGATCGAACCCAAAAAACCGCAGTGAAAAACGTCTTAAGTAGGCTAAATAAGTGAACAAACGGAGGTGGCAGAAGTGTGACAGCACCACCACGTGGCGGATATACCGCGTTTAATGCAAAAGTGTAAATAACTTGCTCATTTATGGATCGAATTGAGTGCGGTTTGAATTGTAGTGATGTGAACCGAGCGTGCAATCCGCTTCCGTCGGAAAAACGTTGGAAATTCGGAAATGTATGGAAATTTTTAGGCTGTCGGCTTTCCGGCGTCCGAATTTTGACAAAAGCAAAAACGGATTCCCATCGGACAAAAATCGCCAGTACCCAAGCGACAAAAAATAAAACTGCTCAAATTGCAAGCAGCTTTTCTGCAATCAGAAGTGTGTTCGGAATAGCTGTTGTTGGCTGGGAGGGTTTGCTGGGACATGTTGCAGGTGCTCGACAACTGCTCGACTACTTCTCGAATATGGATGCTTTAGCCAAAAGTATACCTGGCGTATACTTTGGTGTAAGATTATTCGTCACAGCGTTTTTATGAGTGGATTTTAGTTCGCGAGAAGTGCTCGATTTTTTTCGAGCGCTGTTTGAATTAATCAAAGCGTTCGCGAGTGATGCTTTGTTATTGGAATTGTTTAGTAGCTTAAAAATACTGCTCTAAACTGCTCGCATATCCAGGCAGGTGCAAATAGTGCATGATATATACTTTGGAGTGTGTGTGTTTACTGGTTCAGAGTGGCTCTAAGAGTAAAATGAAGTGTGCGATTAGTGCTCGATTCTTCAAGCACTGCTGGAGTGACACAAATTATCGGTAAGTGCGTGTGTTGTTGTTACTACCAGGGCTACTATTGCTAGTAATAGTTCAGCATATAAAACTCCTCCCAACTTTAAATGAGATTTAATTCATTCCTAATGTTATGGTTATTCTTTCATTTGCCTAGCTTTTATCCTCTTTGATCTGCGTAGTTTTGGCGAGGATGATTCACTACTTTTTCTTTTTGAATGCATTTTTTCTCTTCCGGTTGGTACTCTTGTTTCATTATTTCCTGTCGCAGTATCAGTCATTGATATAGTTATATGCAAAGTAGGGTGAAATTCACCTGAGAGCTGAGCAGCACGAATCTGATTGGTATGCACCATTCTAACATTCCAATGTAAATTAATGAAGTAAGTGCTAGGACTTATTTTCTCTAATACTATCGCGGGGATCCACCTAACTATATCTTCTTGATGATTTCTATATAATATTTTGTCTCCACGGCTATAGGTATGATGAGTGGGTCTTACTGATTTCGTTACACGGTTTTTTTTTTTTTTTTTTTTTATTCATAAAGAACGGCCTGGCCGTATTGCTATTCGTTACACGGTTAGTGTCAGGAGATTTGCGTACATAGTTTTTATCATTCTCTATGGATAACTTAACTGGATAGCTCTTATTTAGTAATGTGCGAAGCACATAGTTAAACAATAATGAAGATGGAGTTTTGCCAGTGGACGTAGATGGAGTATTACGATTAGTAAACAGAATCTTGGTAATCTTTTTCTGAAGTAGTATTGGTTTTAATCGCTCATCTATCAGATACTTTCTCAACACATTCTTGATCGTCTGTACCCCCCTCTCCGCTAGTCCGTTGGATTGAGGGTGATAAGGAGGAGATTTAAATACTTTTATATTATTTGAATTACACGCATGTATAAAACCAGATGAGTTGAAAGGTGGATCATTATCCGAACACACTTCAGAAGGCAACCCAAAATAAGTATACATTTTTTCCAATCGTTCCAATACACTCTCCGTACACGTTATTCGTATTATTTTCACATCTATTAATTTTGAATAGGCATCCACTATTATCAGAAAGGTATTTCCATCAAAATGAAATAAATCCAAATGTGGCTAGAGGCCATCTAGACGTAGCTATTTCCCTTGGTACGTTTTGCGGTTTTTTGACACATGGGGCACGACTTTAAAAAATTCACAATATCTTTATCAAACCCTTTCCACCAAAAATATGATCGTCCGATCATTTTCATTCTGATTACCCGATCATGATTTTCATGTAGTTTCTCCAGCACACGGCGCTGAAGGGCCTTGGGTACCACTACACGATCCTCAAAATAAAGACAATCATTTTCTATTTCGCATTTGTGTCTGGTCATTGCATATTGCTTAACTTCTTCCACTACTTCTTTAGGCCAACCGGTTTGTGTCACTTTGAGCAGTTCAACGATCACAGCGTCTTTGTGCTGCTCCTCTTTTATCTCTTCGATACCTATAAATCCCTGTACTTTACTTTCAGCAACTGATATGTGCTCAATCCGGTTTTCAGTTGGCAACGGTAAACGAGATAACGCATCGGCATTACTAATACATTTACCAGGCCTATGTACTACGCTATTGGAGTAATTAGACAAAATTACAGCCCATCTGTGCAATCATGAAATTGCCACAGCAGAAGAACTCTTGTGTGGTTTAAACATTTGTTTTAACGCAGAACTATCGGTAACGAGAGTAAAACTCGTACCATACAAATACATGTGAATTTTTTTTATTCCAAATACAACTGCTACTGCTTCTTTATGTATTTGCCCGTAATTTCGTTGTGCGTGTGTGAGTGTTGATGACGCAAAATACACAGGCTTCTCCACTTGTCCCACTAAGGAGATAAAATAGCACCAACTCCATACGGACTGGCATCCGTAGTTAGTATTAGTGGCTTTTGTGGATCATACGGCTCTAATACATCATTGGAGATCAACAATTCTTTACACTTTTTAAATGCGTTTTCACACTCGACTGACCACGAGAATCTACTTTCTCTCCTTAACAGTTTATATAACGGATGTAATTCCAACGACAGATTTGGCTAAAATTTGTGGAAGTAGTTCAAAAGACCTAAGAACGACTGTAATTGACCTATATCTTTAGGCGCTGGAGCAAGACAGATTGCTTCCACTTTAGCTTGACATGGACGAATTCCGTCAGATGTGAGCATGAAACCGAGATGTTCAATTTCTGTTTCAAAAAATCGCGATCGGGCCCAATATATTTGCACTTTATGCTTATTTAATTAATCCAATACATGGAATAAATTTTCCTTGCATTCATGTAGCGTACTGCCACCAATAAGGATATCATCTAATACGGAATAGATTTTGTTCCGAGCAAAATTTGATCTATAATAGACTGAAATACTGAGGGCGCCGAACTTATCCCAAATGGCATTCTTGTATACCTGCATCATCCACGGTGGGTATTTATGATACGTAACTCTAGAGTTGTGCGTGACAATCGTACTTGGAGAAAGGCTCCCGTTAAATCGGTTTTACAAAAAAAAAAATTGAAAATCGATAAATTTGCTTAGATGTCCTCAATCGAACGAACAGGGACTATAATTCCCTTTTTCACCATGCGATTTATTTCTTCTTCTAGATTTTCGCGAAATTTGAGCGGTACCGTGTATGGTTTATGAAACATTGGTACAGCACCTCGTTTAAGAAAAATATTTGCTGTAAAACCTTCTATTACCTGATTGGCATCCCCAGATAATACGTATGGGTATTGGTGTTCAATTTCAGACTTTAGACTGTGGTGAATAGCACTAAGAGACGAGTAATTCAGACTTACCAATTTTCTCCATTCTGGTATAAGGACATCTAAGCTCGAGCGACCGAGGAGCGGTGTAAGCATCTTCTTTTTCTCCGGTTCCAGAACAAACATGTATAGCGAAACGAAATCTTCATACCTGTTTTTTGCGCTTACTGGTAGCTCTCCTACCGGACGAATAGTTTGCCCTGATACCGTTTGGAACACTCTTGTCGTCCCACAAGACCAATGTTACCGCATGCGTAACACTTCCATTGTTTGGCAGGACAGGGAATGATCTCTGGGTTATGATTTCTACCACAACGAAAGCATTTATTATCTCGATGCCTTGCTGGTAAAGAACGCGTAGACAAACGCTTGCTATTTCTTACTGGCGTTCGATCCGACGACTTCCACGATGTGCGTTGCTTGAATGAACGCTGCCAATTTTGCTGGTCCTTGCATCTTCCAACTTCCAACATCCTGCAACTTCTTCCAATCTCACAAGCTTTTTCCAACGTGAGATCACCTTCTGCTAGGAGCTTGGTTCGCAACCCGGAGTTTTGCAATCCTGCGACGCATCGATCTCGTAGCGCTTGCGACAAAAACGTCGTGCCGAAATCACACGATTGTGATAACGCTTTTAGCTCGATGATGAACTCCGTTATTGTCTGGTTTGCTGCTTGTTCGCACTTGTGGTACTTGCAGCGTTCGGCCATTACGTTGACCTTTGGCGCTAAATGCTGCTTCAGCAGCTCGATCTGGTTCTTACACGGTTTTGAACACGGATCCTCTGGCGAACATATTCGATTGGCTATCGAATAAAGTGACGGTCCAGCCATTGTCACTAACATTGGCACTTTCTTGGTTTCTTCCACATCAATAACGATGAAGAATTGTTGCAGGCGACTAACATACTCGTCGAAATTCTCCCCGATCACAAACGGTTCCATGTAGCCGAACATAGACATAGCCACATTTACTTTCATCATGCCTGACGTGGACGGTTTTGTTCCTTCCTCGTTGGGCATCCTTTGTTGCCGTACACACCAGCACTACACTACCGACACTCATCTCCGACACGAGATTTACCGACAAATCGACGGATTTACTGCTTTACTATCGATTAACTCCACACGATTTACACAAAAGCAAAAGTTCCGTTCCGCGTTTATCCTTTTTAATCCTCGTCGCCAAAATTATGTTATGATTGCGGGTAGTTACGGTGTGTTGATTCTTTACTTTATTACATATAACGGAGAAAGAACGGTATAATCATTTTGACGAGGGCTTTTATACTAATGCTACCTAAGATGTATGTGTGATCAAGGTGGAGCGCTTACTACTACTAAGGCTACTATTGCTAGTAATAGTACAGTATATAACAGATACATACGTGGTACCCGAAGTAGAAGGATGTTAACTCACACAGTTACCCTACGATGGGGTTCTCGAAGCTAGTCAAATAAGATGTTGGGCTGAGCCCACCGGATGGTAAATGTAGGGTAATTTATGTTCAGGATAGCCGAGTTGTAACGTCCGAATGAATGTTACCCATTGTGTACATACGAATAGCCCTTTGCGACCTGGGCAAGGCAAACTGTCAGTGAGAATAAAGCCATTCTTTCGCGCGTTCTCTTCCAGTTCGGACCGAACAGAACCCATCCGTCTCCTAAAAATACGCCATAATTCCTTCCGAAAGCCTTCCGTGGATGTAAATCCGTTGTGATAACCGTCCGCCATCAGCGGTTTACATTCAATGAACATGGTTCCGGTTCATTTTATGAGCAAGGTTCATTGAAAGTGTAAACAAACAGAATCCAAACATAAGCAAAGAATCCTCGAAATAATTTGGAATTTCGTAAATTTTTTCGAGGAAATTTCGTTAACGAATATATTTACCAAAACATTTACGAAAGCAGGGGGAACAGATAACTTGGAAAATGGTGCTCTGTCAAATGGACCAAAATTCACCTTCTAAATACATACACCTTGTTCGAAATACATAAACCTTGTTCTAAATACATACACCTTGGTTGTGCCTGGGCAGTGTAATGTCACTGTAGCAGTGTCGAGCTGTCATCCGGTGCGCGTGGCACTCTGTGCAAAGTGCGCTCCGTTTTTATTTGGTTAAAAAAGGGTGTAAAATTGTGCTCGATCCACCAGATATTGTGCACAATGGAGGTAAAATGGCAAGTTTTACTGTACAAAAGTAAAAATGGCTCCAAAATCGGTGAAAAAATGTGTTTCAAAGTGGCCCATTGTTCCAGCACATGGTGCGGTAAGCAGACTCAAATGGACACAGTTTTCCCTGTGAAAGTGAACCGATCGGAGAGCGGTTTGTGTTTCAGTTAAGTGATAAATGGTCAATAAAGTGGTTTCAGTGAAGAAACTGTGGATTTCCGCTGCTTTTAGGACGGAATGTCGCGCGTGTAGGCCACACAAACAACAACAATAGCCGTCAAGGCTGATTGGCACACAATTTCTCGGGAAATCCCCAATTTCTCGGGTTTGGAAGTGAGTGAAAACGGTCGATAAGGTGGCCAAATTGTTGCGCAAGCCGAAAGCGGGGTAAAAATCGGCCAATTAGTGCGAAAGCTACGTGGTCCAAAAAGTGCATCAATGGTGGGGTGGTAGAGGTGATGCAGTGTCGGGTGTGTGTTTTTGCGGCCAATTTCGCACGGATAGGTCCGGAAGCGATCCTTTCCGGTGTGGTAGTGTGCAATCAATTGATCGAACCCAAAAAACCGCAGTGAAAAACGTCTTAAGTAGGCTAAATAAGTGAACAAACGGAGGTGGCAGAAGTGTGACAGCACCACCACGTGGCGGATATACCGCGTTTAATGCAAAAGTGTAAATAACTTGCTCATTTATGGATCGAATTGAGTGCGGTTTGAATTGTAGTGATGTGAACCGAGCGTGCAATCCGCTTCCGTCGGAAAAACGTTGGAAATTCGGAAATGTATGGAAATTTGTAGGCTGTCGGCTTTCCGGCGTCCGAATTTTGACAAAAGCAAAAACGGATTCCCATCGGACAAAAATCGCCAGTACCCAAGCGACAAAAAATAAAACTGCTCAAATTGCAAGCAGCTTTTCTGCAATCAGAAGTGTGTTCGGAATAGCTGTTGTTGGCTGGGAGGGTTTGCTGGGACATGTTGCAGGTGCTCGACAACTGCTCGACTACTTCTCGAATATGGATGCTTTAGCCAAAAGTATACCTGGCGTATACTTTGGTGTAAGATTATTCGTCACAGCGTTTTTATGAGTGGATTTTAGTTCGCGAGAAGTGCTCGATTTTTTTCGAGCGCTGTTTGAATTAATCAAAGCGTTCGCGAGTGATGCTTTGTTATTGGAATTGTTTAGTAGCTTAAAAATACTGCTCTAAACTGCTCGCATATCCAGGCAGGTGCAAATAGTGCATGATATATACTTTGGAGTGTGTGTGTTTACTGGTTCAGAGTGGCTCTAAGAGTAAAATGAAGTGTGCGATTAGTGCTCGATTCTTCAAGCACTGCTGGAGTGACACAAATTATCGGTAAGTGCGTGTGTTGTTGTTACTACCAGGGCTACTATTGCTAGTAATAGTTCAGCATATAAAACTCCTCCCAACTTTAAATGAGATTTAATTCATTCCTAATGTTCTGGTTATTCTTTCATTTGCCTAGCTTTTATCCTCTTTGATCTGCGTAGTTTTGGCGAGGATGATTCACTACTTTTTCTTTTTGAATGCATTTTTTCTCTTCCGGTTGGTACTCTTGTTTCATTATTTCCTGTCGCAGTATCAGTCATTGATATAGTTATATGCAAAGTAGGGTGAAATTCACCTGAGAGCTGAGCAGCACGAATCTGATTGGTATGCACCATTCTAACATTCCAATGTAAATTAATGAAGTAAGTGCTAGGACTTATTTTCTCTAATACTATCGCGGGGATCCACCTAACTATATCTTCTTGATGATTTCTATATAATATTTTGTCTCCACGGCTATAGGTATGATGAGTGGGTCTTACTGATTTCGTTACACGGTTTTTTTTTTTTTTTTTTTTATTCATAAAGAACGGCCTGGCCGTATTGCTATTCGTTACACGGTTAGTGTCAGGAGATTTGCGTACATAGTTTTTATCATTCTCTATGGATAACTTAACTGGATAGCTCTTATTTAGTAATGTGCGAAGCACATAGTTAAACAATAATGAAGATGGAGTTTTGCCAGTGGACGTAGATGGAGTATTACGATTAGTAAACAGAATCTTGGTAATCTTTTTCTGAAGTGGTATTGGTTTTAATCGCTCATCTATCAGATACTTTCTCAACACATTCTTGATCGTCTGTACCCCCCTCTCCGCTAGTCCGTTGGATTGAGGGTGATAAGGAGGAGATTTAAATACTTTTATATTATTTGAATTACACGCATGTATAAACCCAGATGAGTTGAAAGGTGGATCATTATCCGAACACACTTCAGAAGGCAACCCAAAATAAGTATACATTTTTTCCAATCGTTCCAATACACTCTCCGTACACGTTATTCGTATTATTTTCACATCTATTAATTTTGAATAGGCATCCACTATTATCAGAAAGGTATTTCCATCAAAATGAAATAAATCCAAATGTGGCTAGAGGCCATCTAGACGTAGCTATTTCCCTTGGTACGTTTTGCGGTTTTTTGACACATGGGGCACGACTTTAAAAAATTCACAATATCTTTATCAAACCCTTTCCACCAAAAATATGATCGTCCGATCATTTTCATTCTGATTACCCGATCATGATTTTCATGTAGTTTCTCCAGCACACGGCGCTGAAGGGCCTTGGGTACCACTACACGATCCTCAAAATAAAGACAATCATTTTCTATTTCGCATTTGTGTCTGGTCATTGCATATTGCTTAACTTCTTCCACTACTTCTTTAGGCCAACCGGTTTGTGTCACTTTGAGCAGTTCAACGATCACAGCGTCTTTGTGCTGCTCCTCTTTTATCTCTTCGATACCTATAAATCCCTGTACTTTACTTTCAGCAACTGATATGTGCTCAATCCGGTTTTCAGTTGGCAACGGTAAACGAGATAACGCATCGGCATTACTAATACATTTACCAGGCCTATGTACTACGCTATTGGAGTAATTAGACAAAATTACAGCCCATCTGTGCAATCATGAAATTGCCACAGCAGAAGAACTCTTGTGTGGTTTAAACATTTGTTTTAACGCAGAACTATCGGTAACGAGAGTAAAACTCGTACCATACAAATACATGTGAATTTTTTTTATTCCAAATACAACTGCTACTGCTTCTTTATGTATTTGCCCGTAATTTCGTTGTGCGTGTGTGAGTGTTGATGACGCAAAATACACAGGCTTCTCCACTTGTCCCACTAAGGAGATAAAATAGCACCAACTCCATACGGACTGGCATCCGTAGTTAGTATTAGTGGCTTTTGTGGATCATACGGCTCTAATACATCATTGGAGATCAACAATTCTTTACACTTTTTAAATGCGTTTTCACACTCGACTGACCACGAGAATCTACTTTCTCTCCTTAACAGTTTATATAACGGATGTAATTCCAACGACAGATTTGGCTAAAATTTGTGGAAGTAGTTCAAAAGACCTAAGAACGACTGTAATTGACCTATATCTTTAGGCGCTGGAGCAAGACAGATTGCTTCCACTTTAGCTTGACATGGACGAATTCCGTCAGATGTGAGCATGAAACCGAGATGTTCAATTTCTGTTTCAAAAAATCGCGATCGGGCCCAATATATTTGCACTTTATGCTTATTTAATTAATCCAATACATGGAATAAATTTTCCTTGCATTCATGTAGCGTACTGCCACCAATAAGGATATCATCTAATACGGAATAGATTTTGTTCCGAGCAAAATTTGATCTATAATAGACTGAAATACTGAGGGCGCCGAACTTATCCCAAATGGCATTCTTGTATACCTGCATCATCCACGGTGGGTATTTATGATACGTAACTCTAGAGTTGTGCGTGACAATCGTACTTGGAGAAAGGCTCCCGTTAAATCGGTTTTACAAAAAAAAAATTGAAAATCGATAAATTTGCTTAGATGTCCTCAATCGAACGAACAGGGACTATAATTCCCTTTTTCACCATGCGATTTATTTCTTCTTCTAGATTTTCGCGAAATTTGAGCGGTACCGTGTATGGTTTATGAAAAATTGGTACAGCACCTCGTTTAAGAAAAATATTTGCTGTAAAACCTTCTATTACCTGATTGGCATCCCCAGATAATACGTATGGGTATTGGTGTTCAATTTCAGACTTTAGACTGTGGTGAATAGCACTAAGAGACGAGTAATTCAGACTTACCAATTTTCTCCATTCTGGTGTAAGGACATCTAAGCTCGAGCGACCGAGGAGCGGTGTAAGCATCTTCTTTTTCTCCGGTTCCAGAACAAAAATGTATAGCGAAACGAAATCTTCATACCTGTTTTTTGCGCTTACTGGTAGCTCTCCTACCGGACGAATAGTTTGCCCTGATACCGTTTGGAACACTCTTGTCGTCCCACAAGACCAATGTTACCGCATGCGTAACACTTCCATTGTTTGGCAGGACAGGGAATGATCTCTTTGTTATGATTTCTGCCACAACGAAAGCATTTATTATCTCGATGCCTTGCTGGTAAAGAACGCGTAGACAAATGCTTGCTATTTCTTACTGGCGTTCGATCCGACGACTTCCACGATGTGCGTTGCTTGAATGAACGCTGCCAATTTTGCTGGTCCTTGCATCTTCCAACTTCCAACATCCTGCAACTTCTTCCAATCTCACAAGCTTTTTCCAACGTGAGATCACCTTCTGCTAGGAGCTTGGTTCGCAACCCGGAGTTTTGCAATCCTGCGACGAATCGATCTCGTAGCGCTTGCGACAAAAACGTGCCGAAATCACACGATTGTGATAACGCTTTTAGCTCGATGATGAACTCCGTTATTGTCTGGTTTGCTGCTTGTTCGCACTTGTGGTACTTGCAGCGTTCGGCCATTACGTTGACCTTTGGCGCTAAATGCTGCTTCAGCAGCTCGATCTGGTTCTTACACGGTTTTGAACACGGATCCTCTGGCGAACATATTCGATTGGCTATCGAATAAAGTGACGGTCCAGCCATTGTCACTAACATTGGCACTTTCTTGGTTTCTTCCACATCAATAACGATGAAGAATTGTTGCAGGCGACTAACATACTCGTCGAAATTCTCCCCGATCACAAACGGTTCCATGTGGCCGAACATAGACATAGCCACATTTACTTTCATCATGCCTGACGTGGACGGTTTTGTTCTTCCTCGTTGGGCATCCTTTGTTGCCGTACACACCAGCACTACACTACCGACACTCATCTCCGACACGAGATTTACCGACAAATCGACGGATTTACTGCTTTACTATCGATTAACTCCACACGATTTACACAAAAGCAAAAGTTCCGTTCCGCGTTTATCCTTTTTAATCCTCGTCGCCAAAATTATGTTATGATTGCGGGTAGTTACGGTGTGTTGATTCTTTACTTTATTACATATAACGGAGAAAGAACGGTATAATCATTTTGACGAGGGCTTTTATACTAATGCTACCTAAGATGTATGTGTGATCAAGGTGGAGCGCTTACTACTACTAAGGCTACTATTGCTAGTAATAGTACAGTATATAACAGATACATACGTGGTACCCGAAGTAGAAGGATGTTAACTCACACAGTTACCCTACGATGGGGTTCTCGCAGCTAGTCAAATAAGATGTTGGGCTGAGCCCACCGGATGGTAAATGTAGGGTAATTTATGTTCAGGATAGCCGAGTTGTAACGTCCGAATGAATGTTACCCATTGTGTACATACGAATAGCCCTTTGCGACCTGGGCAAGGCAAACTGTCAGTGAGAATAAAGCCATTCTTTCGCGCGTTCTCTTCCAGTTCGGACCGAACAGAACCCATCCGTCTCCTAAAAATACGCCATAATTCCTTCCGAAAGCCTTCCGTGGATGTAAATCCGTTGTGATAACCGTCCGCCATCAGCGGTTTACATTCAATGAACATGGTTCCGGTTCATTTTATGAGCAAGGTTCATTGAAAGTGTAAACAAACAGAATCCAAACATAAGCAAAGAATCCTCGAAATAATTTGGAATTTCGTAAATTTTTTCGAGGAAATTTCGTTAACGAATATATTTACCAAAACATTTACGAAAGCAGGGGGAACAGATAACTTGGAAAATGGTGCTCTGTCAAATGGACCAAAATTCACCTTCTAAATACATACACCTTGTTCGAAATACATAAACCTTGTTCTAAATACATACACCTTGGTTGTGCCTGGGCAGTGTAATGTCACTGTAGCAGTGTCGAGCTGTCATCCGGTGCGCGTGGCACTCTGTGCAAAGTGCGCTACGTTTTTATTTGGTTAAAAAAGGGTGTAAAATTGTGCTCGATCCACCAGATATTGTGCACAATGGAGGTAAAATGGCAAGTTTTACTGTACAAAAGTAAAAATGGCTCCAAAATCGGTGAAAAAATGTGTTTCAAAGTGGCCCATTGTTCCAGCACATGGTGCGGTAAGCAGACTCAAATGGACACAGTTTTCCCTGTGAAAGTGAACCGATCGGAGAGCGGTTTGTGTTTCAGTTAAGTGATAAATGGTCAATAAAGTGGTTTCAGTGAAGAAACTGTGGATTTCCGCTGCTTTTAGGACGGAATGTCGCGCGTGTAGGCCACACAAACAACAACAATAGCCGTCAAGGCTGATTGGCACACAATTTCTCGGGAAATCCCCAATTTCTCGGGTTTGGAAGTGAGTGAAAACGGTCGATAAGGTGGCCAAATTGTTGCGCAAGCCGAAAGCGGGGTAAAAATCGGCCAATTAGTGCGAAAGCTACGTGGTCCAAAAAGTGCATCAATGGTGGGGTGGTAGAGGTGATGCAGTGTCGGGTGTGTGTTTTTGCGGCCAATTTCGCACGGATAGGTCCGGAAGCGATCCTTTCCGGTGTGGTAGTGTGCAATCAATTGATCGAACCCAAAAAACCGCAGTGAAAAACGTCTTAAGTAGGCTAAATAAGTGAACAAACGGAGGTGGCAGAAGTGTGACAGCACCACCACGTGGCGGATATACCGCGTTTAATGCAAAAGTGTAAATAACTTGCTCATTTATGGATCGAATTGAGTGCGGTTTGAATTGTAGTGATGTGAACCGAGCGTGCAATCCGCTTCCGTCGGAAAAACGTTGGAAATTCGGAAATGTATGGAAATTTGTAGGCTGTCGGCTTTCCGGCGTCCGAATTTTGACAAAAGCAAAAACGGATTCCCATCGGACAAAAATCGCCAGTACCCAAGCGACAAAAAATAAAACTGCTCAAATTGCAAGCAGCTTTTCTGCAATCAGAAGTGTGTTCGGAATAGCTGTTGTTGGCTGGGAGGGTTTGCTGGGACATGTTGCAGGTGCTCGACAACTGCTCGACTACTTCTCGTATATGGATGCTTTAGCCAAAAGTATACCTGGCGTATACTTTGGTGTAAGATTATTCGTCACAGCGTTTTTATGAGTGGATTTTAGTTCGCGAGAAGTGCTCGATTTTTTTCGAGCGCTGTTTGAATTAATCAAAGCGTTCGCGAGTGATGCTTTGTTATTGGAATTGTTTAGTAGCTTAAAAATACTGCTCTAAACTGCTCGCATATCCAGGCAGGTGCAAATAGTGCATGATATATACTTTGGAGTGTGTGTGTTTACTGGTTCAGAGTGGCTCTAAGAGTAAAATGAAGTGTGCGATTAGTGCTCGATTCTTCAAGCACTGCTGGAGTGACACAAATTATCGGTAAGTGCGTGTGTTGTTGTTACTACCAGGGCTACTATTGCTAGTAATAGTTCAGCATATAAAACTCCTCCCAACTTTAAATGAGATTTAATTCATTCCTAATGTTCTGGTTATTCTTTCATTTGCCTAGCTTTTATCCTCTTTGATCTGCGTAGTTTTGGCGAGGATGATTCACTACTTTTTCTTTTTGAATGCATTTTTTCTCTTCCGGTTGGTACTCTTGTTTCATTATTTCCTGTCGCAGTATCAGTCATTGATATAGTTATATGCAAAGTAGGGTGAAATTCACCTGAGAGCTGAGTAGCACGAATCTGATTGGTATGCACCATTCTAACATTCCAATGTAAATTAATGAAGTAAGTGCTAGGACTTATTTTCTCTAATACTATCGCGGGGATCCACCTAACTATATCTTCTTGATGATTTCTATATAATATTTTGTCTCCACGGCTATAGGTATGATGAGTGGGTCTTACTGATTTCGTTACACGGTTTTTTTTTTTTTTTTTATTCATAAAGAACGGCCTGGCCGTATTGCTATTCGTTACACGGTTAGTGTCAGGAGATTTGCGTACATAGTTTTTATCATTCTCTATGGATAACTTAACTGGATAGCTCTTATTTAGTAATGTGCGAAGCACATAGTTAAACAATAATGAAGATGGAGTTTTGCCAGTGGACGTAGATGGAGTATTACGATTAGTAAACAGAATCTTGGTAATCTTTTTCTGAAGTGGTATTGGTTTTAATCGCTCATCTATCAGATACTTTCTCAACACATTCTTGATCGTCTGTACCCCCCTCTCCGCTAGTCCGTTGGATTGAGGGTGATAAGGAGGAGATTTAAATACTTTTATATTATTTGAATTACACGCATGTATAAACCCAGATGAGTTGAAAGGTGGATCATTATCCGAACACACTTCAGAAGGCAACCCAAAATAAGTATACATTTTTTCCAATCGTTCCAATACACTCTCCGTACACGTTATTCGTATTATTTTCACATCTATTAATTTTGAATAGGCATCCACTATTATCAGAAAGGTATTTCCATCCAAATGAAATAAATCCAAATGTGGCTAGAGGCCATCTAGACGTAGCTATTTCCCTTGGTACGTTTTGCGGTTTTTTGACACATGGGGCACGACTTTAAAAAATTCACAATATCTTTATCAAACCCTTTCCACCAAAAATATGATCGTCCGATCATTTTCATTCTGATTACCCGATCATGATTTTCATGTAGTTTCTCCAGCACACGGCGCTGAAGGGCCTTGGGTACCACTACACGATCCTCAAAATAAAGACAATCATTTTCTATTTCGCATTTGTGTCTGGTCATTGCATATTGCTTAACTTCTTCCACTACTTCTTTAGGCCAACCGGTTTGTGTCACTTTGAGCAGTTCAACGATCACAGCGTCTTTGTGCTGCTCCTCTTTTATCTCTTCGATACCTATAAATCCCTGTACTTTACTTTCAGCAACTGATATGTGCTCAATCCGGTTTTCAGTTGGCAACGGTAAACGAGATAACGCATCGGCATTACTAATACATTTACCAGGCCTATGTACTACGCTATTGGAGTAATTAGACAAAATTACAGCCCATCTGTGCAATCATGAAATTGCCACAGCAGAAGAACTCTTGTGTGGTTTAAACATTTGTTTTAACGCAGAACTATCGGTAACGAGAGTAAAACTCGTACCATACAAATACATGTGAATTTTTTTTATTCCAAATACAACTGCTACTGCTTCTTTATGTATTTGCCCGTAATTTCGTTGTGCGTGTGTGAGTGTTGATGACGCAAAATACACAGGCTTCTCCACTTGTCCCACTAAGGAGATAAAATAGCACCAACTCCATACGGACTGGCATCCGTAGTTAGTATTAGTGGCTTTTGTGGATCATACGGCTCTAATACATCATTGGAGATCAACAATTCTTTACACTTTTTAAATGCGTTTTCACACTCGACTGACCACGAGAATCTACTTTCTCTCCTTAACAGTTTATATAACGGATGTAATTCCAACGACAGATTTGGCTAAAATTTGTGGAAGTAGTTCAAAAGACCTAAGAACGACTGTAATTGACCTATATCTTTAGGCGCTGGAGCAAGACAGATTGCTTCCACTTTAGCTTGACATGGACGAATTCCGTCAGATGTGAGCATGAAACCGAGATGTTCAATTTCTGTTTCAAAAAATCGCGATCGGGCCCAATATATTTGCACTTTATGCTTATTTAATTAATCCAATACATGGAATAAATTTTCCTTGCATTCATGTAGCGTACTGCCACCAATAAGGATATCATCTAATACGGAATAGATTTTGTTCCGAGCAAAATTTGATCTATAATAGACTGAAATACTGAGGGCGCCGAACTTATCCCAAATGGCATTCTTGTATACCTGCATCATCCACGGTGGGTATTTATGATACGTAACTCTAGAGTTGTGCGTGACAATCGTACTTGGAGAAAGGCTCCCGTTAAATCGGTTTTACAAAAAAAAATTGAAAATCGATAAATTTGCTTAGATGTCCTCAATCGAACGAACAGGGACTATAATTCCCTTTTTCACCATGCGATTTATTTCTTCTTCTAGATTTTCGCGAAATTTGAGCGGTACCGTGTATGGTTTATGAAAAATTGGTACAGCACCTCGTTTAAGAAAAATATTTGCTGTAAAACCTTCTATTACCTGATTGGCATCCCCAGATAATACGTATGGGTATTGGTGTTCAATTTCAGACTTTAGACTGTGGTGAATAGCACTAAGAGACGAGTAATTCAGACTTACCAATTTTCTCCATTCTGGTGTAAGGACATCTAAGCTCGAGCGACCGAGGAGCGGTGTAAGCATCTTCTTTTTCTCCGGTTCCAGAACAAAAATGTATAGCGAAACGAAATCTTCATACCTGTTTTTTGCGCTTACTGGTAGCTCTCCTACCGGACGAATAGTTTGCCCTGATACCGTTTGGAACACTCTTGTCGTCCCACAAGACCAATGTTACCGCATGCGTAACACTTCCATTGTTTGGCAGGACAGGGAATGATCTCTTTGTTATGATTTCTGCCACAACGAAAGCATTTATTATCTCGATGCCTTGCTGGTAAAGAACGCGTAGACAAATGCTTGCTATTTCTTACTGGCGTTCGATCCGACGACTTCCACGATGTGCGTTGCTTGAATGAACGCTGCCAATTTTGCTGGTCCTTGCATCTTCCAACTTCCAACATCCTGCAACTTCTTCCAATCTCACAAGCTTTTTCCAACGTGAGATCACCTTCTGCTAGGAGCTTGGTTCGCAACCCGGAGTTTTGCAATCCTGCGACGAATCGATCTCGTAGCGCTTGCGACAAAAACGTGCCGAAATCACACGATTGTGATAACGCTTTTAGCTCGATGATGAACTCCGTTATTGTCTGGTTTGCTGCTTGTTCGCACTTGTGGTACTTGCAGCGTTCGGCCATTACGTTGACCTTTGGCGCTAAATGCTGCTTCAGCAGCTCGATCTGGTTCTTACACGGTTTTGAACACGGATCCTCTGGCGAACATATTCGATTGGCTATCGAATAAAGTGACGGTCCAGCCATTGTCACTAACATTGGCACTTTCTTGGTTTCTTCCACATCAATAACGATGAAGAATTGTTGCAGGCGACTAACATACTCGTCGAAATTCTCCCCGATCACAAACGGTTCCATGTGGCCGAACATAGACATAGCCACATTTACTTTCATCATGCCTGACGTGGACGGTTTTGTTCTTCCTCGTTGGGCATCCTTTGTTGCCGTACACACCAGCACTACACTACCGACACTCATCTCCGACACGAGATTTACCGACAAATCGACGGATTTACTGCTTTACTATCGATTAACTCCACACGATTTACACAAAAGCAAAAGTTCCGTTCCGCGTTTATCCTTTTTAATCCTCGTCGCCAAAATTATGTTATGATTGCGGGTAGTTACGGTGTGTTGATTCTTTACTTTATTACATATAACGGAGAAAGAACGGTATAATCATTTTGACGAGGGCTTTTATACTAATGCTACCTAAGATGTATGTGTGATCAAGGTGGAGCGCTTACTACTACTAAGGCTACTATTGCTAGTAATAGTACAGTATATAACAGATACATACGTGGTACCCGAAGTAGAAGGATGTTAACTCACACAGTTACCCTACGATGGGGTTCTCGCAGCTAGTCAAATAAGATGTTGGGCTGAGCCCACCGGATGGTAAATGTAGGGTAATTTATGTTCAGGATAGCCGAGTTGTAACGTCCGAATGAATGTTACCCATTGTGTACATACGAATAGCCCTTTGCGACCTGGGCAAGGCAAACTGTCAGTGAGAATAAAGCCATTCTTTCGCGCGTTCTCTTCCAGTTCGGACCGAACAGAACCCATCCGTCTCCTAAAAATACGCCATAATTCCTTCCGAAAGCCTTCCGTGGATGTAAATCCGTTGTGATAACCGTCCGCCATCAGCGGTTTACATTCAATGAACATGGTTCCGGTTCATTTTATGAGCAAGGTTCATTGAAAGTGTAAACAAACAGAATCCAAACATAAGCAAAGAATCCTCGAAATAATTTGGAATTTCGTAAATTTTTTCGAGGAAATTTCGTTAACGAATATATTTACCAAAACATTTACGAAAGCAGGGGGAACAGATAACTTGGAAAATGGTGCTCTGTCAAATGGACCAAAATTCACCTTCTAAATACATACACCTTGTTCGAAATACATAAACCTTGTTCTAAATACATACACCTTGGTTGTGCCTGGGCAGTGTAATGTCACTGTAGCAGTGTCGAGCTGTCATCCGGTGCGCGTGGCACTCTGTGCAAAGTGCGCTACGTTTTTATTTGGTTAAAAAAGGGTGTAAAATTGTGCTCGATCCACCAGATATTGTGCACAATGGAGGTAAAATGGCAAGTTTTACTGTACAAAAGTAAAAATGGCTCCAAAATCGGTGAAAAAATGTGTTTCAAAGTGGCCCATTGTTCCAGCACATGGTGCGGTAAGCAGACTCAAATGGACACAGTTTTCCCTGTGAAAGTGAACCGATCGGAGAGCGGTTTGTGTTTCAGTTAAGTGATAAATGGTCAATAAAGTGGTTTCAGTGAAGAAACTGTGGATTTCCGCTGCTTTTAGGACGGAATGTCGCGCGTGTAGGCCACACAAACAACAACAATAGCCGTCAAGGCTGATTGGCACATAATTTCTCGGGAAATCCCCAATTTCTCGGGTTTGGAAGTGAGTGAAAACGGTCGATAAGGTGGCCAAATTGTTGCGCAAGCCGAAAGCGGGGTAAAAATCGGCCAATTAGTGCGAAAGCTACGTGGTCCAAAAAGTGCATCAATGGTGGGGTGGTAGAGGTGATGCAGTGTCGGGTGTGTGTTTTTGCGGCCAATTTCGCACGGATAGGTCCGGAAGCGATCCTTTCCGGTGTGGTAGTGTGCAGTCAATTGATCGAACCCAAAAAACCGCAGTGAAAAACGTCTTAAGTAGGCTAAATAAGTGAACAAACGGAGGTGGCAGAAGTGTGACAGCACCACCACGTGGCGGATATACCGCGTTTAATGCAAAAGTGTAAATAACTTGCTCATTTATGGATCGAATTGAGTGCGGTTTGAATTGTAGTGATGTGAACCGAGCGTGCAATCCGCTTCCGTCGGAAAAACGTTGGAAATTCGGAAATGTATGGAAATTTGTAGGCTGTCGGCTTTCCGGCGTCCGAATTTTGACAAAAGCAAAAACGGATTCCCATCGGACAAAAATCGCCAGTACCCAAGCGACAAAAATAAAACTGTTCAAATTGCAAGCAGCTTTTCTGCAATCAGAAGTGTGTTCGGAATAGCTGTTGTTGGCTGGGAGGGTTTGCTGGGACATGTTGCAGGTGCTCGACAACTGCTCGACTACTTCTCGTATATGGATGCTTTAGCCAAAAGTATACCTGGCGTATACTTTGGTGTAAGATTATTCGTCACAGCGTTTTTATGAGTGGATTTTAGTTCGCGAGAAGTGCTCGATTTTTTTCGAGCGCTGTTTGAATTAATCAAAGCGTTCGCGAGTGATGCTTTGTTATTGGAATTGTTTAGTAGCTTAAAAATACTGCTCTAAACTGCTCGCATATCCAGGCAGGTGCAAATAGTGCATGATATATACTTTGGAGTGTGTGTGTTTACTGGTTCAGAGTGGCTCTAAGAGTAAAATGAAGTGTGCGATTAGTGCTCGATTCTTCAAGCACTGCTGGAGTGACACAAATTATCGGTAAGTGCGTGTGTTGTTGTTACTACCAGGGCTACTATTGCTAGTAATAGTTCTGCATATAAAACTCCTCCCAACTTTAAATGAGATTTAATTCATTCCTAATGTTCTGGTTATTCTTTCATTTGCCTAGCTTTTATCCTCTTTGATCTGCGTAGTTTTGGCGAGGATGATTCACTACTTTTTCTTTTTGAATGCATTTTTTCTCTTCCGGTTGGTACTCTTGTTTCATTATTTCCTGTCGCAGTATCAGTCATTGACATCTATCGCGAAGCCAGTCGATAAAAATAAACCACTGGTTTGGTTATATCGACCAATAAATTTATCTACTCGAATTGGCATCGCGAACGCCTACCGCTCACGAGTCGATAAAAAGATAACGATCGATATAAATACTGATCGAGTAGTTACGCTATCTGTCAAATTGGCTGTCAAATCTCTGGTTTGTTTACAAATAGCAACACAAGATTGTTATTGCTAGTGGGAAAAGTTTGGTTAAAAATGTTTAATGCATTATTTTTAACGGATGATGGTGATGATGATCATACAAATCTTGCAGCATACCGAAGGGGCATTTGTTGCCAGGCATTTTGAATTACCAGATAAAACGTAAGTGAAAACATGTGTGGTGGAAGTGACCATCGATTGCATTGATACGTGGAAGGATGCTAGGAGGTGTACACCCTGAAGACGGGCAGTGGTTTACAGTATGGCTAGTCAGGTGGTTACTGGCTCTAGTTCCCGGAGAAGCGCACACTGAACTTTGATGAAGAGCCTTCCGAAGGGTGTCGCAGAGCGCGTGTCGTATGTCGGTGTGCGCGCGTGGCCCGGTATTAGGAGATTGAGTGTTCCGTTGGTCATTACGTTACTGGTAGCTTGCCAGCAACTTAAATTATGCGTGTTGTGTTCTAATCCTTGTTGGATGAACAGCCGTTGCCTATTTTTATAAGTGTTCATGATTTTAAGATTTCAATATTATTACATTACATGTTGATTGTTTAGATTTATTCAAAATTCGAAATTCATTGAAATTCTCGGCAAAAATCATGATAAATATAATTTTCAGCATTTTTTTTTCCTTTTACGACCCAATAAAATCGTTAAATTTACTAGAAAATTTTGACATAGCACATAAATAGTACAATTTTTTTTTCCTTAATCCAACGTAAGCTCTCAAATCCGACTCCGTACCGTTTATCAACTGCTTCGTGGCAGTAGATAAATATATCGATCGGTAAAGCCAAACTGTGTCGTTCGCGATGCAAATTAACGACTTTTTTAACCACTGCTCGACTTTTTCCTCACGATTTGTATGACGGCCATGACAGTTGTTACCATCGTTTTACGGGTTGACAAATTTGTTGCGTCGCGATACCATCCCGCCATGATAGTCTTTATATCGATCGATATATTTATCGACTGGTGGTTAATTTGGTTGGCGATAGGGTTCATTGATATAGTTATATGCAAAGTAGGGTGAAATTCACCTGAGAGCTGAGTAGCACGAATCTGATTGGTATGCACCATTCTAACATTCCAATGTAAATTAATGAAGTAAGTGCTAGGACTTATTTTCTCTAATACTATCGCGGGGATCCACCTAACTATATCTTCTTGATGATTTCTATATAATATTTTGTCTCCACGGCTATAGGTATGATGAGTGGGTCTTACTGATTTCGTTACACGGTTTTTTTTTTTTTTTTTTTATTCATAAAGAACGGCCTGGCCGTATTGCTATTCGTTACACGGTTAGTGTCAGGAGATTTGCGTACATAGTTTTTATCATTCTCTATGGATTAAAGTTAATAACGCACTCACGGGTTTAGAGTTTTTAAAAAGTTATTTCTATTTTATTAACAACTCTTATTTAAACTCGTGAACGCGGGATGCGATCCTACTCGGTACGGGTTTCCACGCCGGTCCGTCTCGGTGTCTGGAGAATGCAGGAAAGAACCGATGATTGAGCGGGCTGCGATGTTTTATAGCTGCGTCATCCGATGGCGATCGATGTTTACTTCTGGCAGCGATCATGATTCGAGCATGATTCGATCGACGATGGTTGGTGACACATTTTATGCTGCGTTGCAGAAAATGTGCTCTCGGCTCGGATGTTGATATTTATGTTATATTGCGCTCGCTTGATGCTCGGTGTTGCGGGTTGTGCTAACTCCTTACTGCGCTGTCGTCTTAACTCCTCCCCTCTTAAATGACTTTGCCCTCAAAGTCTCGTTGCTGCGTGGAATGAAGTTGGTCTGCTAACGAACGTTTCTGGTCGTTTCGCTTGAGTCATGTTTACTTTTATCGTCGTTCTCTTGAAGTGGAAGAATAAACAGATTATAAATGCGCATAGGCATATGAATGCAAAAGTTCCTCCGAATACATTAATTTTCCATCTTAGAGAATCATTCTGCAAGTTAATACTTTTTAGTTTTTCTCTATGTTCTATGGTGAGTTTTTGTACGAGTTGGAGAGGCGGTTTATGTTCGATTTCACCCTTATCGATGTTGATTCCTGCTGTTGATTTGAATGGTTTACCAGGAATGGTGACTTCGTCGTTTGAATAAATTTCTCCATTAATGATAATGTTACAATTTTCGAATTGTATGACGTAGGAACCGTTCAGTACTTGGTTCATTTTGCTGCAGTTTGATGCGATTTCTGCTATTGCGTCGTTGATTAGTATTGTGTCGTCTTTGATTCTTTTTATGAAGCCTCGACTATAAATCTTTTCGTAGTCACATTGTGAATCTTCTCTTCTCACAATTTGTTGAATGCATGTTGTGGGTTGTTGTATGCCGATTTGCGGACATATATAAACATCTTCTTGTTGTTGGCACTTCTCTGTCATGGAATATACGTGGGTTTGATTTTGTAATATAAAGTTTTGTGTGACGATTATACGTGCATCGTGTTGTATTATCGAGTCAATGTATTCGTACTCGTAGATTTTTGAAGATAGTTTGGGGAACTTTAGCATGTATAGTATATGAGATTCATTTACTGCTACTTGGGCAGTTGATTGCCTTAGCAATTCTTCCGGTGTGTTGTATTTAATGTTATTCTTCTCAAGAAACTGTTCTATTGATGTCAGATCCTCAAGGGATAGTAGCTTACTGCTCGGAATACCGTTTTTAGCTAACAGTATAGCGTCTTCTATGACATCCAATTTTTTCTTGTAGCATATTTATGTTGGAAAGTAGAATAAGTTTCCGAATTTCCACTTGGTGTGACTCATAGCGTTCGTTTTCGATATTTACGACTTGGTTAGCGACATCAGTTATTTGTTTCAACCTGTCGTTGAAGCCTTGGTTGATTATTATTTGTTTGTTGCTTTCTGCTATCAGGGAGTTCATTGTGGAGTTTATGACATGTAGGTCGTTTGCATCTGGAGTTCCAGCGATCCATTTCCAAATTTTTCCTATCGTGTCCCATCGTTTTTGTCTTTTCACAAATGGTTTGATTTTCGCAAAAGTGTCCTTTAGCATGCTAGCTTTTATGCTGATCAAATTTTCGATAGATTCAGTAGAATTTCCATTTGGACTATCTTGTAATGTTTTCTCTATTGTCTCGTTTATATCAGTTAAATCTATTGGATGTATTGTTCTTACGTATCCAATTTGAATCTTAGCTTTACCTATCGGTATTATGGCTAATGGATTGTTATTTAAAATCATATATGTTTATGTCTGCGAAAATTAGTTTGATCAACAGGATCGTAAGTATTCTGTAACGATAGTTAAAACAATTTTGAAAAAGTATTAATATTTTTTCATTACTTTCTTAAGTTTACTTTATGTATTTTTCGATTGTTGAATCGATAATATATGTTGGATGATTCTCCTTTACTTTTACTGCATTAAAACGACTTTCGCGTTTGTTATTCGTCTTTTTCTTTTCGAATGCATATTCGTTTTCTACGTAATCCTTATATTTTTCATCTTTGATTTTTTCTTCATTCTTTTTGAATATCTGTAGTATTCTTTCATTTGTTTTTTCTCTTATTCTTGATCTCTCTAGCGGATCGTTTGATATTTCTCCTACATACACATTTCGTGGTGTATCCTTTATGAATGAATGTATGCTGTGATTATACTTATAAACAGCTTGTTGTAACTAATGTTATAATGCTCATCTCTGGATTGAGTTTTTTTGTGCATCTAGCGATTTCTCTAATTGTTGAATGGCAACGTTCTATTTGTCCATTCGTTTCTGAACGATTAACTGGAGTTTTAAATATTTTTGTTCCTAGGTTTAGTATTGATTGTTCGATAACGTTTGAGACAAACGTACATTCGTTGTCTATTACAATTTGAGCTGGTAAGTCCAGTCATATAGGAGTTGTAGTAAAACTTCCTTTATATCAGCGATTGATTTCGATTTTATCGGTCGTATTTTAACGTATTTTGAAAATTTATCTATAGATGAGATAAATAAAAAGTTTGCGTTATAAGCAAATATGTCAATATGGATAATTTTCTCCAGGATATGTCGGTATTGGTGTTTTTACTGGTATAAATTCTTGGGGTTTTCTCTCGTATTTTTCTGTTTTACATATCTCACAATTTTTTACAATGTTTTGAATACTTTTTCTCATTCCGGGAAAGTAGAATTTTTTTATAAATTGCAATGAGTTTTCCTTAGCATTTCTGTGAGCAAAATTATGAATATTCTTGATTTCTTCAATTTGTGTTTCTTCATCGCATAGGTCTTGTACTTGTCTTTGGGAAAATCTAGCTTTGATTGTTTTTGGATTGTAGAGAGTTTTATAAACTTCTTGGATAATTCCCATTGTTTGTTCATCTGTGTGAATTCCATTAATTAACATTTGGATTGATTAATTTTTTGAATTTATCCTTGATAAAATCAGAAGTAAATGTTGGTTCAATAAAAATATGTCTTCTGAATTTTGGGAAAGGGTAATTAATTGGTATGAAGAATTAGTTCCAATTTTAAATACTAGTTGGTTGTGGAATACATTAATTGGTGCTTCTGTTGAAGGTATATAAGAATGATCGTCTTCGTCAGCTGAGTGCTGAGTTGGCGTTAATGAGTTTAGTTGTATACGGGAAAGTGCATCTGCTACAAACGTTTGATCTTCCGGGTTTGTAGAATAATTGGTAATCGTGTTCCTCCATGAAAGATTTCCATCTTTTCAGTTTTGCGTTGTTGTTTCTGCGGAGATAAAGCAAATGTTAATGGTTGATGATCTGTATGAAATATTAATTGTAGCTCCGTATTATGAAATTTCTCAATGTTTGTAGTGCCAAACGATGGCAAAGCATTTCCTTTTCGTTGGTTGCATAATTTTTCCTCTGTTTTGGAAAGAGTACGAGAAATGAAGGTTATCGGGTCTATCACCGTCGTGACATTTTTGTGAAAGCACAGCTCCTAGTGCTTTTTCCGATGCGTCTGTTGTTAGTTCGAATGGCTTCTGGAAATCTGGAAAAGCTAAAACATCATTAGAAGATATTATGTCTTTAAGGGTTTGAAATGGCGTTTTTTTGCGGTTTGATCAAATTTAATAGGGAAATTTTTTGATTCGTGTTTGGAAATTTGGCGATGGCCATCCTCCCCTCTTAGGAGTTTTGTGATGGGTTTGCCAGTTGTGCATAGTTTTTAATAAACCTGCGGTAGTAACCTGACATTCCTAAGAATCTTCTTAGTTCTTTAAGGTTTTGTGGTTCTGGGAATTTTTTATGGCTTCAATCTTTTTTATATTTGGTTTAAGTCCTTCACTTGAGACTATGAATCCGAGGAGAATTCAACTTCTGTCTTAGAAATTCAGATTTATCCGGTTGTATTTGAAATTAGCGGCTCTCAGAGTTTCTAGAACAATTCTTAAATTTTGCAGATGTTCTTCAACTGTTTTGCTAAAAATGATTATGTCATCGATGTATATGTGACAAATTTTTCCGATGTGTTCCCTTAAAGTGTCGTCCATGACGCGTTGGAATATTGAAGGGGCATTTTTTAAACCAAATGGCATGCGTATCAATTCATATTTTCCGTTGTTTATTGAAAATGCAGTTTTTTCGATATCATTTTCCGACATAGGTACTTGATGAAATCCTGACGCTAAGTCAAGAGTTGTGAAATATTTATTTGAACCTAGATTGGCTAAAACAGTAGATGGATCCGGAATAGGATATTTATCGCTTATTGTTTGAGTGTTCAATTTTCTGTAGTCTACGACAAGTCTATATTTTTTTTCATTGGCAGCATCCAGTTTTTTTGGAACAATCCACACTGGTGCATTGTATGGGGATTTCGAAGGTCTGATGATTCCATCATTTAGGAGTTTTTCAATTTGCTTGTTAACTTCACCTTTAAGTGCTTGGGGATAGGGATACGTTTTACTATAAACTGGTGATTCATCTTTTGTTCTTATTGTCGCTTTTACTCGCGATGTACAAGGTAGTTTCAAATCTGGTGGTTGGAAAAGATCTTGATATTCCTGTAATAGGTCATGTAGCTTTCTTTTTTCGTTTTGGTTCAGATGATTATCACGAATGTTTATTTTATTTACTTCCTGTAGTTGGTATTGTTGTAATGGAATGACATGTGTGCCATCAATGATTAATATTTCATTGGCTGTGTCAATTACTGCTTTAATTTCCTTTAGTGAATCGTGTCCAATTATGGCATCAAACGATTTTAAATTTTCTAAATGATAAAATTTAGCATTTTATCTGAATATGGTTTGAATAATCGTGCTTGAGAATAAGCGTCGATTTTAATATCTCCTGCTACGGATGATACGAAAAATGGTTTATCAACCTTGTGTGAAATTTTTGCATATTTTGGATGTATGTAATTTTATTAGATCCAGTATCAATTAACATTTTGAGTGGTTCTGAAGCGTTACCATAGAATAAGAAGTAAGGCAACGCTGAGTTTATTCTAAAAAATTCAGCTCTGCTTCTTCAAAAGTTTCTCTGAAGTTATTACCTTCTTGTTTTTCAATTGTTCTGAAATATCGTTCGAATGACTGTTGCACATTGTCAACCGTTGTGTTATTCACGTTGTTGTTTACGTTTTCGAATGTTTGTGCAAGATTGGCATCTGCTATATGATTAATGTTGTTTCTGTTTCTGGCGTTTGTTTGGATATTATTGACTCTAGGTCGTTTGGTGGTCTCACATTGTTTGAATTTGGACGATTTCCGTAATTTACTTGGCGAGTTCTGATAGATTGATCAACGTCCATCGGTTCTGGTGGAGGTTGACGTTGAAATTGATTAGATTGCATTTTTTGAAAGGGCTGTTGGTGCCTTGGAATGAAATTGTTTAAATTTCGATTTCCATACATTGGAGGTTTTGGGTAATGAGGCCTAGGTGGTGTTTGGGCCTGTGTGTACCTTATTGGTGTTGGTGGCGGTAAGGGAATCATATTCCTTGGTGCCGTTGGTGGAGTGTATGTTCTCGGTTTTGTTAACATTTTTCTGCATTCAATATTTTGGAAAGAGATACAATAGCTGTATGCTCCTGCAAGCGATGTTGGCTCATAATTCCTTATGAACTTGTAAACGTCTCCATCGAGTCCTCTCATGAAAGCATCAATTGCTTTTTTGTTGTACATTTCAATTAAAGCTCTGGAAGCTTCGGGGTGTGTAAACCTTTCATCGGTATTTATTTGATTTGCGATGAGGGACAGTAATCTGTTCACCTCGTCGTAATATACTTCAAGTGAGCGGTTCTTCTGTTGCACGCTCATGAGTTGGAAGTCCAATGTTTCCAAGTCACGTTTTTCGCCGTAATAGGTGATCAATGTTTTTTTGATCAGGTTCCAATTTATGCCTACGTTTGAAGCGACGAGTGAGTCATTCGCTTCACCGCGTATTTTTCTACGAATGAATTTGCAGATCATGTGGTATTTATTTTGACGTTCGATGGTATCTGTACCTTTAGTTTGATAGAGTTTCACTAAACTGTCTACATCATTTAACCAGCTATTCAGTTCGCTGGGATCCCCAGTGAATGTTGGTAGATCTTTTACCAAATCGGGAATTTTTTCAAAAGTTTCAGGATTTACACTTGTTCCATCTGGCTTTTGTGAATAAAGCGGTGGATCAGAATAATCGATAAAAGTGGGGGCAATATTGCACGCTTCGAGTGCGGCAATGCGGTTGATAATTTGATCAAGTTCGGGTCTCGACATTTTCAATGTTAGAGATTGTAATGAATTAATTAGATCCTCCAGGATTTTTTCGTTAGTTTAAACACGTTTTTAACTTCACTTGATTGAGTTAGTAATATGTAATATTAATTTGCAATCGTTTTTAATACTCGTTTTTGATTTTTTTTCACTGTTTGAAATTTCACTTACGATTTTTTATAATTCACTGTACTTACGGTACCATACGCATCCTGTTTCGGGCGTTGGATGTACGTCTTATGTTGTCTTTATCAGCTCCTCTAGCGGGCCTTATGTTGTTTTTCGCTCCTCTAACGGGCGATGTGTTGTTTTTGCTGGGAAACCGGCTATGATATTCTTCCTTCTCAGTGTGATGGATGGTTCCTTTTTGTCCTGCGTGAGCTGCTAACTGCACAGGTGACTCGGGATCCTTTCACACGGCTGCACTCGGCGATCAGGAAGTCTTTTTTAGTTTAGGATTTGGTGGTAACTTTCACTCTAACGTGGTTACTTTTCACTTGCACCTTAACTTTATTTTTCACATAGCGCGGTCCCTATTCGGGCGCCAGTTAATAACGCACTCACGGGTTTAGAGTTTTTAAAAAGTTATTTCTATTTTATTAACAACTCTTATTTAAACTCGTGAACGCGGGATGCGATCCTACTCGGTATGGGTTTCACGCCGGTCCGTCTCGGTGTCTGGAGAATGCAGGAAAGAACCGATGATTGAGCGGGCTGCGATTTTTTTATAGCTGCGTCATCCGATGGCGATCGATGTTTACTTCTGGCAGCGATCATGATTCGAGCATGATTCGATCGACGATGGTTGGTGACACATTTTATGCTGCGTTGCAGAAATGTGCTCTCGGCTCGGATGTTGATATTTATGTTATATTGCGCTCGCTTGATGCTCGGTGTTGCGGGTTGTGCTAACTCCTCACTAAGCGCTGTCGTCTTAACTAATAGCACTTTTTCAATTAATTTAGCCTGAAAGTGTCTTAATTTGCGTATGAATTGCTGTTTAAATCGTTAAGAATAGCACTTTTTTCAATTAATTTAGCCTGAAAGTGTCCTAATTTGCGTATGAATTGCTGTTTAAAATCGTTAGAATAGCACTTTTTTCAATTGATTTAGCCTGCAAGTGTCTTAATTTGCGTATGAATTGTGTTTAAATCGTTAAGAATAGCACTTTTTCAATGAATTTAGCCTGAAAGTGTCTTAATTTGCGTATGAATAATTCCCATTGTTGTTCATCTGGTGTGAATTCCATTATTACATTTGGATTGATTAATTTTTTGAATTTATCCTTGATAAAATCAGAAGTAAATGTTGGTTCAATAAAAATATGTCTGAATTTTGGGAAGGGGGGGTATTAATTGGTATGAAGAATTAGTTCCAATTTTAAATACTAGTTGGTTGTGGAATACATTAATTGGTGCTTCTTTTGAAGGTATATAAGAATGATCGTCTTCGTCAGCTGAGCTGCTGAGTTGGCGTTAATGAGTTTAGTTGTATACGGGAAAGTGCATCTGCTACAACGTTTGATCTTCCGGGTTTGTAGAATAATTGGTAATCGTGTTCCTCCATGAAAGATTTCCATCTTTTCAGTTTTGCGTTGTTGTTTCTGCGGAGATAAGCAAATGTTAATGGTGACTGATCTGGAATAATTAATTTTAGTCCGTATATGAATTTCTCAATGTTTGTAGTGCCCAAACGATGCAAGCATTTCCTTTTCGTGGTTGACTAATTTCCTCTGTTTTTGAAAGAGTACGAGAAATGAAGGTTATCGGTCTATCACCGTTCGTGACCTTTTTGTGAAAGCACAGCTCCTCGTGCTTTTTTCCGATGCGTCTGTTGTTAGTTCGAATGGCTTCTGGAAATCTGGAAAAGCTAAAACATCCTTAGAAGATATTATGTCTTTACGGGTTTGAAATGCGTTTTTTTTGCGGTTTGATCAAATTTAATAGGGAAATTTTTTGATTCGTGTTTGGAAATTTGGCGATGGCCATCCTCCCCTCTTAGGAGTTTTGTGATGGGTTTTGCCAGTTGTGCATTAGTTTTTAATAAACCTGCGGTAGTAACCTGACATTCCTAAGATCTTCTTAGTTCTTTAAGGTTTTGTGGTTCTGGGAATTTTTTTTATGGCTTCAATCTTTTTTATATTTGGTTTAAGTCCTTCACTTGAGACTATGAATCCGAGGAATTCAACTTCTGTCTTTAGAAATTCAGATTTATCCGGTTGTATTTGAAATTAGCGGCTCTCAGAGTTTCTAGAACAATTCTTAAATTTTGCAGATGTTCTTCAACCTGTTTTGCTAAAAATGATTATGTCATCGATGTATATGTGACAAATTTTTCCGATTGTGTTCCCTTAAAGTGTCGTCCATGACGCGTTGGAATATTGAAGGGGCATTTTTTAAACCAAAAATACGAATTCATATTTTCCGTGTTGTTATTGAAAATGCAGTTTTTTTCGATATCATTTTCCGACATAGGTACTTGATGAATCCTGACGCTAAGTCAAGAGTTGTGAAATATTTATTTGAACCTAGATTGGCTAAAACAGTAGATGGATCCGGAATAGGATATTTATCGCTTATTGTTTGAGTGTTCAATTTTCTGTAGTCTACGACAAGTCTATATTTTTTTTCATTGGCAGCATCCAGTTTTTTTGGAACAATCCACACTGGTGCATTGTATGGGGATTTCGAAGGTCTGATGATTCCATCATTTAGGAGTTTTTCAATTTGCTTGTTAACTTCACCTTTAAGTGCTTGGGGATAGGGATACGTTTTACTATAAACTGGTGATTCATCTTTTGTTCTTATTGTCGCTTTTACTCGCGATGTACAAGGTAGTTTCAAATCTGGTGGTTGGAAAAGATCTTGATATTCCTGTAATAGGTCATGTAGCTTTCTTTTTTTCGTTTTGGTTCAGATGATTATCACGAATGTTTATTTTATTTACTTCCTGTAGTTGGTATTGTTGTAATGGAATGACATGTGTGCCATCAATGATTAATATTTCATTGGCTGTGTCAATTACTGCTTTAATTTCCTTTAGTGAATCGTGTCCAATTATGGCATCAAACGATTTTAAATTTTCTAAATGATAAATTTTAGCATTTTATCTGAATATGGTTTGAATAATCGTGCTTGAGAATAAGCGTCGATTTTAATATCTCCTGCTACGGATGATACGAAAAATGGTTTATCAACCTTGTGTGAAATTTTTGCATATTTTGGATGTATGTAATTTTATTAGATCCAGTATCAATTAACATTTTGAGTGGTTCTGAAGCGTTACCATAGAATAAGAAGTAAGGCAACGCTGAGTTTATTCTAAAAAATTCAGCTCTGCTTCTTCAAAAGTTTCTCTGAAGTTATTACCTTCTTGTTTTTCAATTGTTCTGAAATATCGTTCGAATGACTGTTGCACATTGTCAACCGTTGTGTTATTCACGTTGTTGTTTACGTTTTCGAATGTTTGTGCAAGATTGGCATCTGCTATATGATTAATGTTGTTTATGTTCTTGCGTTTGTTTGGATATTATGACTCTAGGTCGTTTTGGTGGTCTCACATTGTTTGAATTTGGACGATTTCCGTAATTTACTTGGCGAGTTCTGATAGATTGATCAACGTCCATCGGTTCTGGTGGAGGTTGACGTTGAAATTGATTAGATTGCATTTTTTGAAAGGGCTGTTGGTGCCTTGGAATGAAATTGTTAAAATTTCGATTTCCATACATTGGAGGTTTTGGGTAATGAGGCCTAGGTGGTGGCTGGGCATGTGTGTACCTTATTGGTGTTGGTGGCGGTAAGGGAATCATATTCCTTGGTGCCGTTGGTGGAGTGTATGTTCTCGGTTTTGTTAACATTTTTCTGCATTCAATATTTTGGAAAGAGATACAATAGCTGTATGCTCCTGCAAGCGATGTTGGCTCATAATTCCTTATGAACTTGTAAACGTCTCCATCGAGTCCTCTCATGAAAGCATCAATTGCTTTTTTGTTGTACATTTCAATTAAAGCTCTGGAAGCTTCGGGGTGTGTAAACCTTTCATCGGTATTTATTTGATTTGCGATGAGGGACAGTAATCTGTTCACCTCGTCGTAATATACTTCAAGTGAGCGGTTCTTCTGTTGCACGCTCATGAGTTGGAAGTCCAATGTTTCCAAGTCACGTTTTTCGCCGTAATAGGTGATCAATGTTTTTTTGATCAGGTTCCAATTTATGCCTACGTTTGAAGCGACGAGTGAGTCATTCGCTTCACCGCGTATTTTTCTACGAATGAATTTGCAGATCATGTGGTATTTATTTTGACGTTCGATGGTATCTGTACCTTTAGTTTGATAGAGTTTCACTAAACTGTCTACATCATTTAACCAGCTATTCAGTTCGCTGGGATCCCCAGTGAATGTTGGTAGATCTTTTACCAAATCGGGAATTTTTTCAAAAGTTTCAGGATTTACACTTGTTCCATCTGGCTTTGTGAAATAAAGCGGTGGATCAGAATAATCGATAAAAGTGGGGGCAATATTGCACGCTTCGAGTGCGGCAATGCGGTTGATAATTTGATCAAGTTCGGGTCTCGACATTTTCAATGTTAGAGATTGTAATGAATTAATTAGATCCTCCAGGATTTTTTCGTTAGTTTAAACACGTTTTTAACTTCACTTGATTGAGTTAGTAATATGTAATATTAATTTGCAATCGTTTTTAATACTCGTTTTTGATTTTTTTTTCACTGTTTGAAATTTTCACTTACGATTTTTTATAATTCACTGTACTTACGGTACCATACGCATCCTGTTTCGGGCGTTGGATGTACGTCTTATGTTGTCTTTATCAGCTCCTCTAGCGGGCCTTATGTTGTTTTTCGCTCCTCTAACGGGCCTTATGTTGTTTTTCGCTCCTCTAACGGGCGATGTGTTGTTTTTTGCTGGGAAACCGGCTATGATATTCTTCCTTCTCAGTGTGATGGATGGTTCCTTTTTGTCCTGCGTGAGCTGCTAACTGCACAGGTGACTCGGGATCCTTTTCACACGGCTGCACTCGGCGATCAGGAAGTCTTTTTTAGTTTAGGATTTGGTGGTAACTTTCACTCTAACGTGGTTACTTTTCACTTGCACCTTAACTTTATTTTTCACATAGCGCGGTCCCTATTCGGGCGCCAGTTAATAACGCACTCACGGGTTTAGAGTTTTTAAAAAGTTATTTCTATTTTATTAACAACTCTTATTTAAACTCGTGAACGCGGGATGCGATCCTACTCGGTATGGGTTTCACGCCGGTCCGTCTCGGTGTCTGGAGAATGCAGGAAAGAACCGATGATTGAGCGGGCTGCGATGTTTTATAGCTGCGTCATCCGATGGCGATCGATGTTTACTTCTGGCAGCGATCATGATTCGAGCATGATTCGATCGACGATGGTTGGTGACACATTTTATGCTGCGTTGCAGAAAATGTGCTCTCGGCTCGGATGTTGATATTTATGTTATATTGCGCTCGCTTGATGCTCGGTGTTGCGGGTTGTGCTAACTGCTGTTTAAATCGTTAAGAATAGCACTTTTTCAATGAATTTAGCCTGAAAGTGTCTTAATTTGCGTATGAATTGCTGTTTAAATCGTTAAGAATAGCACTTTTTCAATGAATTAAGCCTGAAAGTGTCTTAATTTGCGTATGCATTGCTGTTTAAATCGTTAAGAATAGCACTTTTTCAATGAATTAAGCCTGAAAGTGTCTTAATTTGCGTATGAATTGCTGTTTATATCGTTAAGAATAGCACTTTTTCAATGAATTTAGCCTGAAAGTGTCTTAATTTGCGTATGAATTGCTGATTAAATCGTTAAGATTAGCACTTTTTCCATGAATTTAGCCTGAAAGTGTCTTAATTTGCGTATGAATTGCTGTTTATATCGTTGAGAATAGCACTTTTTCAATGAATTTAGCCTGAAAGTGTCTTAATTTGCGTATGCATTGCTGTTTAAATCGTTAAGAATAGCACTTTTTCAATTATTTTGGCCTGAAAGTGTCTTAATTTGCGTATGCATTGCTGTTTAAATCGTTAAGAATAGCACTTTTTCAATGAATTTAGCCTGAAAGTGTCTTAATTTGCGTATGCATTGCTGTTTAAATCGTTAAGAATAGCACTTTTTCAATGAATTTAGCCTGAAAGTGTCTTAATTTGCGTATGAATTGCTGTTTAAATCGTTAAGAATAGCACTTTTTCAATGAATTTAGCCTGAAAGTGTTTTAGTTTGCGTATGAATTGCTGTTTAAATCGTTAAGAATAGCACTTTTTCAATGAATTTAGCCTGAAAGTGTCTTAATTTGCGTATGCATTGCTGTTTAAATCGTTAAGAATAGCACTTTTTCAATTATTTTGGCCTGAAAGTGTCTTAATTTGCGTATGCATTGCTGTTTAAATCGTTAAGAATAGCACTTTTTCAATGAATTTAGCCTGAAAGTGTCTTAATTTGCGTATGCATTGCTGTTTAAATCGTTAAGAATAGCACTTTTTCAATGAATTTAGCCTGAAAGTGTCTTAATTTGCGTATGAATTGCTGTTTATATCGTTGAGAATAGCACTTTTTCAATGAATTTAGCCTGAAAGTGTCTTAATTTGCGTATGAATTGCTGTTTAAATCGTTAAGAATAGCACTTTTTCAATTAATTTAGCCTGAAAGTGTCTTAATTTCTGTATGAATTGCTGTTTATATCGTTAAAAATAGCACTTTTTCAATGAATTTAGCCTGAAAGTGTCTTAATTTGCGTATGCATTGCTGTTTAAATCGTTAAGAATAGCACTTTTTCAATGAATTTAGCCTGAAAGTGTCTTAATTTGCGTATGAATTGCTGTTTATATCGTTAAGAATAGCACTTTTTCAATGAATTTAGCCTGAAAGTGTCTTAATTTGCGTATGAATTGCTGTTTAAATCGTTAAGAATAGCACTTTTTCAATGAATTTAGCCTGAAAGTGTCTTAATTTGCGTATGAATTGCTGTTTAAATCGTTAAGAATAGCACTTTTTCAATGAATTTAGCCTGAAAGTGTCTTAATTTGCGTATGAATTGCTGTTTAAATCGTTAAGAATAGCACTTTTTCAATTATTTTGGCCTGAAAGTGCCTTAATTTGCGTATGCATTGCTGTTTAAATCGTTAAGAATAGCACTTTTTCAATGAATTTAGCCTGAAAGTGTCTTAATTTGCGTATGCATTGCTGTTTAAATCGTTAAGAATAGCACTTTTTCAATGAATTAAGCCTGAAAGTGTCTTAATTTGCGTATGAATTGCTGTTTATATCGTTAAGAATAGCACTTTTTCAATGAATTTAGCCTGAAAGTGTTTTAGTTTGCGTATGAATTGCTGTTTAAATCGTTAAGAATAGCACTTTTTCAATGAATTTAGCCTGAAAGTGTCTTAATTTGCGTATGCATTGCTGTTTAAATCGTTAAGAATAGCACTTTTTCAATGAATTTAGCCTGAAAGTGTCTTAATTTGCGTATGAATTGCTGTTTATATCGTTGAGAATAGCACTTTTTCAATGAATTTAGCCTGAAAGTGTCTTAATTTGCGTATGAATTGCTGTTTAAATCGTTAAGAATAGCACTTTTTCAATGAATTTAGCCTGAAAGTGTCTTAATTTGCGTATGAATTGCTGTTTAAATCGTTAAGAATAGCACTTTTTCAATTATTTTGGCCTGAAAGTGCCTTAATTTGCGTATGCATTGCTGTTCAAATCGTTAAGAATAGCACTTTTTCAATGAATTTAGCCTGAAAGTGTTTTAGTTTGCGTATGCATTGCTGTTTAAATCGTTAAGAATAGCACTTTTTCAATGAATTAAGCCTGAAAGTGTCTTAATTTGCGTATGAATTGCTGTTTATATCGTTAAGAATAGCACTTTTTCAATGAATTTAGCCTGAAAGTGTTTTAGTTTGCGTATGAATTGCTGTTTAAATCGTTAAGAATAGCACTTTTTCAATGAATTTAGCCTGAAAAAGTCTTAATTTGCGTATGAATTGCTGTTTAAATCGTTAAGAATAGCACTTTTTCAATTATTTTGGCCTGAAAGTGCCTTAATTTGCGTATGCATTGCTGTTTAAATCGTTAAGAATAGCACTTTTTCAATGAATTAAGCCTGAAAGTGTCTTAATTTGCGTATGAATTGCTGTTTATATCGTTAAGAATAGCACTTTTTCAATGAATTTAGCCTGAAAGTGTTTTAGTTTGCGTATGCATTGCTGTTTAAATCGTTAAGAATAGCACTTTTTCAATGAATTTAGCCTGAAAGTGTCTTAATTTGCGTATGAATTGCTGTTTAAATCGTTAAGAATAGCACTTTTTCAATGAATTTAGCCTGAAAGTGTCTTAATTTGCGTATGCATTGCTGTTTAAATCGTTAAGAATAGCACTTTTTCAATTATTTTGGCCTGAAAGTGTCTTAATTTGCGTATGAATTGCTGTTTATATCGTTAAGAATAGCACTTTTTCAATTATTTTGGCCTGAAAGTGTCTTAATTTGCGTATGAATTGCTGTTTAAATCGTTAAGAATAGCACTTTTTCAATGAATTTAGCCTGAAAGTGTCTTAATTTGCGTATGCATTGCTGTTTAAATCGTTAAGAATAGCACTTTTTCAATTATTTTGGCCTGAAAGTGTCTTAATTTCTGTATGAATTGCTGTTCAAATCGTTAAGAATAGCACTTTTTCAATGAATTTAGCCTGAAAGTGTCTTAATTTGCGTATGAATTGCTGTTTAAATCGTTAAGAATAGCACTTTTTCAATGAATTTAGCCTGAAAGTGTCTTAATTTGCGTATGCATTGCTGTTTAAATCGTTAAGAATAGCACTTTTTCAATGAATTTAGCCTGAAAGTGTCTTAATTTGCGTATGCATTGCTGTTTAAATCGTTAAGAATAGCACTTTTTCAATGAATTTAGCCTGAAAGTGTCTTAATTTCTGTATGAATTGCTGTTCAAATCGTTAAGAAAAGCACTTTTTCAATGAATTTAGCCTCAAAGTGTCTTAATTTGCGTATGCATTGCTGTTTAAATCGTTAAGAATAGCACTTTATCAATTATTTTGGCCTGAAAGTGTCTTAATTTGCGTATGAATTGCTGTTTAAATCGTTAAGAATAGCACTTTTTCAATGAATTTAGCCTGAAAGTGTCTTAATTTGCGTATGCATTGCTGTTTAAATCGTTAAGAATAGCACTTTTTCAATGAATTTAGCCCGAAAGTGTCTTAATTTGCGTATGAATTGCTGTTTATATCGTTAAGAAAAGCACTTTTTCAATGAATTTAGCCTGAAAGTGTCTTAATTTGCGTATGCATTGCTGTTCAAATCGTTAAGAATAACACTTTTTCAATGAATTTAGCCTGAAAGTGTCTTAATTTGCGTATGCATTGCTGTTTAAATCGTTAAGAATAGCACTTTTTCAATTATTTTGGCCTGAAAGTGTCTTAATTTGCGTATGAATTGCTGTTTAAATCGTTAAGAATAGCACTTTTTCTATGAATTTAGCCTGAAAGTATCTTAATTTGCGTATGAATTGCTGTTTAAATCGTTAAGAATAGCACTTTTTCAATGAATTTAGCCTGAAAGTGTCTTAATTTGCGTATGCATTGCTGTTTAAATCGTTAAGAATAGCACTTTTTCAATGAATTTAGCCTGAAAGTGTCTTAATTTGCGTATGAATTGCTGTTTAAATCGTTAAGAATAGCACTTTTTCAATGAATTTAGCCTGAAAGTGTCTTAATTTGCGTATGAATTGCTGTTTAAATCGTTAAGAATAGCACTTTTTCAATTATTTTGGCCTGAAAGTGTCTTAATTTGCGTATGCATTGCTGTTTAAATCGTTAAGAATAGCACTTTTTCAATGAATTTAGCCTGAAAGTGTCTTAATTTGCGTATGCATTGCTGTTCAAATCGTTAAGAATAGCACTTTTTCAATGAATTTAGCCTGAAAGTGTCTTAATTTGCGTATGAATTGCTGTTCAAATCGTTAAGAATAACACTTTTTCAATGAATTTAGCCTGAAAGTGTCTTAATTTGCGTATGCATTGCTGTTTAAATCGTTAAGAATAGCACTTTTTCAATTATTTTGGCCTGAAAGTGTCTTAATTTGCGTATGAATTGCTGTTTAAATCGTTAAGAATAGCACTTTTTCAATGAATTTAGCCTGAAAGTGTCTTAATTTGCGTATGAATTGCTGTTTAAATCGTTAAGAATAGCACTTTTTCAATTAATTTAGCCTGAAAGTGTCTTAATTTGCGTATGCATTGCTGTTTAAATCGTTAAGAATAGCACTTTTTCTATGAATTTAGCCTGAAAGTGTCTTAATTTGCGTATGAATTGCTGTTTAAATCGTTAAGAATAGCACTTTTTCAATTATTTTGGCCTGAAAGTGTCTTAATTTGCGTATGAATTGCTGTTTATATCGTTAAGAATAGCACTTTTTCAATTATTTTGGCCTGAAAGTGTCTTAATTTGCGTATGCATTGCTGCTCAAATCGTTAAGAATAGCACTTTTTCAATGAATTTAGCCTGAAAGTGTCTTAATTTGCGTATGAATTGCTGTTTATATCGTTAAGAATAGCACTTTTTCAATGAATTTAGCCTGAAAGTGTCTTAATTTGCGTATGAATTGCTGTTTAAATCGTTAAGAAAAGCACTTTTTCAATAATTTTGGCCTGAAAGTGTCTTAATTTGCGTATGAATTGCTGTTGAAATCGTTAAGAATAGCACTTTTTCAATTATTTTGGCCTGAAAGTGTCTTAATTTGCGTATGAATTGCTGTTTATATCGTTAAGAATAGCACTTTTTCAATGAATTTAGCCTGAAAGTGTCTTAATTTGCGTATGCATTGCTGTTTAAATCGTTAAGAATAGCACTTTTTCAATGAATTTAGCCTGAAAGTGTCTTAATTTGCGTATGAATTGCTGTTTAAATCGTTAAGAATAGCACTTTTTCAATTATTTTGGCCTGAAAGTGTCTTAATTTGCGTATGAATTGCTGTTTATATCGTTAAGAATAGCACTTTTTCAATTATTTTGGCCTGAAAGTGTCTTAATTTGCGTATGAATTGCTGTTTAAATCGTTAAGAATAGCACTTTTTCAATGAATTTAGCCTGAAAGTGTCTTAATTTGCGTATGCATTGCTGTTTAAATCGTTAAGAATAGCACTTTTTGAATGAATTTAGCCTCAAAGTGTCTTAATTTGCGTACGAATTGCTGTTTAAATCGTTAAGAATAGCACTTTTTCAATGAATTTAGCCTGAAAGTGTCTTAATTTGCGTATGAATTGCTGTTTAAATCGTTAAGAATAGCACTTTTTCTATGGATTTAGCCTGAAAGTGTCTTAATTTGCGTATGAATTGCTGTTTAAATCGTTAAGAATAGCACTTTTTCAATTATTTTGGCCTGAAAGTGTCTTAATTTGCGTATGCATTGCTGTTTAAATCGTTAAGAATAGCACTTTTTCAATGAATTTAGCCTGAAAGTGTCTTAATTTGCGTATGCATTGCTGTTCAAATCGTTAAGAATAGCACTTTTTCAATGAATTTAGCCTGAAAGTGTCTTAATTTGCGTATGAATTGCTGTTTATATCGTTAAGAATAGCACTTTTTCAATGAATTTAGCCTGAAAGTGTCTTAATTTGCGTATGCATTGCTGTTTAAATCGTTAAGAATAGCACTTTTTCAATTATTTTGGCCTGAAAGTGTCTTAATTTGCGTATGAATTGCTGTTTATATCGTTAAGAATAGCACTTTTTCAATGAATTTAGCCTGAAAGTGTCTTAATTTGCGTATGAATTGCTGTTTAAATCGTTAAGAATAGCACTTTTTCAATGAATTTAGCCTGAAAGTGTCTTAATTTGCGTATGCATTGCTGTTTAAATCGTTAAGAATAGCACTTTTTCAATTATTTTGGCCTGAAAGTGTCTTAATTTGCGTATGCATTGCTGTTTAAATCGTTAAGAATAGCACTTTTTCAATGAATCTAGCCTGAAAGTGTCTTAATTTGCGTATGAATTGCTGTTTAAATCATTAAGAATAGCACTTTTTCAATTATTTTGGCCTGAAAGTGTCTTAATTTGCGTATGAATTGCTGTTTAAATCGTTAAGAATAGCACTTTTGCAATGAATTTATCCTGAAAGTGTCTTAATTTGCGTATGCATTGCTGTTTAAATCGTTAAGAATAGCACTTTTTCAATGAATTTAGCCTGAAAGTGTCTTAATTTGCGTATGCATTGCTGTTTAAATCGTTAAGAATAGCACTTTTTCAATTATTTTGGCCTGAAAGTGTCTTAATTTGCGTATGCATTGCTGTTTAAATCGTTAAGAATAGCACCTTTTCAATGAATTTAGCCTGAAAGTGTCTTAATTTGCGTATGCATTGCTGTTTAAATCGTTAAGAATAGCACTTTTTCAATTATTTTGGCCTGAAAGTGTCTTAATTTGCGTATGAATTGCTGTTTATATCGTTAAGAATAGCACTTTTTCAATGAATTTAGCCTGAAAGTGTCTTAATTTGCGTATGCATTGCTGTTTAAATCGTTAAGAATAGCACTTTTTCAATGAATTTAGCCTGAAAGTGTCTTAATTTGCGTATGCATTGCTGTTTAAATCGTTAAGAATAGCACTTTTTCAATTATTTTGGCCTGAAAGTGTCTTAATTTGCGTATGCATTGCTGTTTAAATCGTTAAGAATAGCACTTTTTCAATGAATTTAGCCTGAAAGTGTCTTAATTTGCGTATGCATTGCTGTTTAAATCGTTAAGAATAGCACTTTTTCAATTATTTTGGCCTGAAAGTGTCTTAATTTGCGTATGAATTGCTGTTTATATCGTTAAGAATAGCACTTTTTCAATGAATTTAGCCTGAAAGTGTCTTAATTTGCGTATGCATTGCTGTTTAAATCGTTAAGAATAGCACTTTTTCAATGAATTTATCCTGAAAGTGTCTTAATTTGCGTATGAATTGCTGTTTAAATCGTTAAGAATAGCACTTTTTCAATGAATTTAGCCTGAAAGTGTCTTAATTTGCGTATGCATTGCTGTTTAAATCGTTAAGAATAGCACTTTTTCAATGAATTTAGCCTGAAAGTGTCTTAATTTCTGTATGAATTGCTTTTTATATCGTTAAGAATAGCACTTTTTCAATGAATTTAGCCTGAAAGTGTCTTAATTTGCGTATGAATTGCTGTTTATATCGTTAAGAATAGCACTTTTTCAATGAATTTAGCCTGAAAGTGTCTTAATTTGCGTATGAATTGCTGTTTATATCAGTTAACGCACGGTGTCCGGGAGAAGTGTTTTTAAAAAAAACTTAACTTTATTTCCATCGACCAGCGGAGTTAATAACCGTTCGGATTAGCGTCTGAGTATCAACTGAACTGTTTGGATGGATGCTGGTGCGCTGGTCCGTGTTGAATTATGCTGCGTGCTGAATAATGCTGCGTTGCAAATTATGTTGTGCGCGCTGCTTTGTGGTTTGTTTGTTTATCGGTCGTGCGTGGTTTGTTTGTTTATCGGTGGCGCGTTCTGCTGCGTGGCGTTTCTCGTGTTGCGCTGTCGTCTTAACTCCTCCCCTCTTAAATGACTTTGCCCTCAAAGTCTCGTTGCTGCGTGGAATGAAGTTGGTCTGCTAACGAACGTTTCTGGTCGTTTCGCTTGAGTCATGTTTACTTTTATCGTCGTTCTCTTGAAGTGGAAGAATAAACAGATTATAAATGCGCATAGGCATATGAATGCAAAAGTTCCTCCGAATACATTAATTTTCCATCTTAGAGAATCATTCTGCAAGTTAATACTTTTTAGTTTTTCTCTATGTTCTATGGTGAGTTTTTGTACGAGTTGGAGAGGCGGTTTATGTTCGATTTCACCCTTATCGATGTTGATTCCTGCTGTTGATTTGAATGGTTTACCAGGAATGGTGACTTCGTCGTTTGAATAAATTTCTCCATTAATGATAATGTTACAATTTTCGAATTGTATGACGTAGGAACCGTTCAGTACTTGGTTCATTTTGCTGTAGTTTGATGCGATTTCTGCTATTGCGTCGTTGATTAGTATTGTGTCGTCTTTGATTCTTTTTATGAAGCCTCGACTATAAATCTTTTCGTAGTCACATTGTGAATCTTCTCTTCTCACAATTTGTTGAATGCATGTTGTAGGTTGTTGTATGCCGATTTGCGGACATATATAAACATTTTCTTGTTGTTGGCACTTCTCTGTCATGGAATATACGTGGGTTTGATTTTGTAATATAAAGTTTTGTGTGACGATTATACGTGCATCGTGTTGTATTATCGAGTCAATGTATTCGTACTCGTAGATTTTTGAAGATAGTTTGGGGAACTTTAGCATATATAGTATATGAGATTCATTTACTGCTACTTGGGCAGTTGATTGCCTTAGCAATTCTTCCGGTGTGTTGTATTTAATGTTATTCTTCTCAAGAAACTGTTCTATTGATGTCAGATCCTCAAGGGATAGTAGCTTACTGCTCGGAATACCGTTTTTAGCTAACAGTATAGCGTCTTCTATGACATCCAATTTTTCTTGTAGCATATTTATGTTGGAAAGTAGAATAAGTTTCCGAATTTCCACTTGGTGTGACTCATAGCGTTCGTTTTCGATATTTACGACTTGGTTAGCGACATCAGTTATTTGTTTCAACCTGTCGTTGAAGCCTTGGTTGATTATTATTTGTTTGTTGCTTTCTGCTATCAGGGAGTTCATTGTGGAGTTTATGACATGTAGGTCGTCTGCATCTGGAGTTCCAGCGATCCATTTCCAAATTTTTCCTATCGTGTCCCATCGTTTTTGTCTTTTCACAAATGGTTTGATTTTCGCAAAAGTGTCCTTTAGCATGCTAGCTTTTATGCTGATCAAATTTTCGATAGATTCAGTAGAATTTCCATTTGGACTATCTTGTAATGTTTTCTCTATTGTTTCGTTTATATCAGTTAAATCTATTGGATGTATTGTTCTTACGTATCCAATTTGAATCTTAGCTTTACCTATCGGTATTATGGCTAATGGATTGTTATTTAAATCATATATGTTTATGTCTGCGAAAATTAGTTTGATCAACAGGATCGTAAGTATTCTGTAACGATAGTTAAAACAATTTTGAAAAAGTATTAATATTTTTTCATTACTTTCTTAAGTTTACTTTATGTATTTTTCGATTGTTTGAATCGATAATATATGTTGGATGATTCTCCTTTACTTTTACTGCATTAAAACGACTTTCGCGTTTGTTATTCGTCTTTTTCTTTTCGAATGCATATTCGTTTTCTACGTAATCCTTATATTTTTCATCTTTGATTTTTTCTTCATTCTTTTTGAATATCTGTAGTATTCTTTCATTTGTTTTTTCTCTTATTCTTGATCTCTCTAGCGGATCGTTTGATATTTCTCCTACATACACATTTCGTGGTGTATCCTTTATGAATGAATGTATGCTGTGATTATACTTATAAACAGCTTGTTGTACTAATGTTATAATGCTCATCTCTGGATTGAGTTTTTTTGTGCATCTAGCGATTTCTCTAATTGTTGAATGGCAACGTTCTATTTGTCCATTCGTTTCTGAACGATTAACTGGAGTTTTAAATATTTTTGTTCCTAGGTTTAGTATTGATTGTTCGATAACGTTTGAGACAAACGTACATTCGTTGTCTATTACAATTTGAGCTGGTAAGTCCCAGTCATATAGGAGTTGTAGTAAAACTTCCTTTATATCAGCGATTGATTTCGATTTTATCGGTCGTATTTTAACGTATTTTGAAAATTTATCTATAGATGAGATAAATAAAAAGTTTGCGTTATAAGCAAATATGTCAATATGGATAATTTCTCCAGGATATGTCGGTATTGGTGTTTTTACTGGTATAAATTCTTGGGGTTTTCTCTCGTATTTTTCTGTTTTACATATCTCACAATTTTTTACAATGTTTTGAATACTTTTTCTCATTCCGGGAAAGTAGAATTTTTTTATAAATTGCAATGAGTTTTCCTTAGCATTTCTGTGAGCAAAATTATGAATATTCTTGATTTCTTCAATTTGTGTTTCTTCATCGCATAGGTCTTGTACTTGTCTTTGGGAAAATCTAGCTTTGATTGTTTTTGGATTGTAGAGAGTTTTATAAACTTCTTGGATAATTCCCATTGTTTGTTCATCTGTGTGAATTCCATTAATTACATTTGGATTGATTAATTCTTTGAATTTATCCTTGATAAAATCAGAAGTAAATGTTGGTTCAATAAAAATATGTCTTCTGAATTTTGGGAAAGGGGTAATTAATTGGTATGAAGAATTAGTTCCAATTTTAAATACTAGTTGGTTGTGGAATACATTAATTGGTGCTTCTGTTGAAGGTATATAAGAATGATCGTCTTCGTCAGCTGAGTGCTGAGTTGGCGTTAATGAGTTTAGTTGTATACGGGAAAGTGCATCTGCTACAACGTTTGATCTTCCGGGTTTGTAGAATAATTGGTAATCGTGTTCCTCCATGAAAGATTTCCATCTTTTCAGTTTTGCGTTGTTGTTCTGCGGAGATAAAGCAAATGTTAATGGTTGATGATCTGTATGAATATTAATTTTAGCTCCGTATATGAAATTTCTCAATGTTTGTAGTGCCCAAACGATGGCAAGCATTTCCTTTTCGTTGGTTGCATAATTTTCCTCTGTTTTGGAAAGAGTACGAGAAATGAAGGTTATCGGTCTATCACCGTCGTGACATTTTTGTGAAAGCACAGCTCCTAGTGCTTTTTCCGATGCGTCTGGTGTTAGTTCGAATGGCTTCTGGAAATCTGGAAAAGCTAAAACATCATTAGAAGATATTATGTCTTTAAGGGTTTGAAATGCGTTTTTTGCGGTTTGATCAAATTTAATAGGGAAATTTTTTGATTCGTGTTTGGAAATTTGGCGATGGCCATCCTCCCCTCTTAGGAGTTTTGTGATGGGTTTTGCCAGTTGTGCATAGTTTTTAATAAACCTGCGGTAGTAACCTGACATTCCTAAGAATCTTCTTAGTTCTTTAAGGTTTTGTGGTTCTGGGAATTTTTTTATGGCTTCAATCTTTTTTATATTTGGTTCAAGTCCTTCACTTGAGACTATGAATCCGAGGAATTCAACTTCTGGTTTTAGAAATTCAGATTTATCCGGTTGTATTTTGAAATAAGCGGCTCTCAGAGTTTCCAGAACAATTCTTAAATTTTGCAGATGTTCTTCAACTGTTTTGCTAAAAATGGTTATGTCATCGATGTAAATGTGACAAATTTTTCAGATGTGTTCCCTTAAAGTGTCGTCCATGACGCGTTGGAATATTGAAGGGGCATTTTTTAAACCAAATGGCATGCGTACGAATTCATATTTTCCGTTGTTTATTGAAAATGCAGTTTTTTCGATATCATTTTCCGACATAGGTACTTGATGAAATCCTGACGCTAAGTCAAGAGTTGTGAAATATTTATTTGAACCTAGATTGGCTAAAACAGTAGATGGATCCGGAATAGGATATTTATCGCTTATTGTTTGAGTGTTTAATTTTCGGTAGTCTACGACAAGTCTATATTTTTTTTCATAGGCAGCATCCAGTTTTTTTGGAACAATCCACACTGGTGCATTGTATGGGGATTTCGAAGGTCTGATGATTCCATCATTTAGGAGTTTTTCAATTTGCTTGTTAACTTCACCTTTAAGTGCTTGGGGATAGGGATACGTTTTACTATAAACTGGTGATTCATTTTTTGTTCTTATTGTCGCTTTTACTCGCGATGTACAAGGTAGTTTCAAATCTGGTGGTTGGAAAAGATCTTGATATTCCTGTAATAGGTCATGTAGCTTTCTTTTTTCGTTTTGGTTCAGATGATTATCACGAATGTTTATTTTATTTACTTCCTGTAGTTGGTATTGTTGTAATGGAATGACATGTGTGCCATCAATGATTAATATTTCATTGGCTGTGTCAATTACTGCTTTAATTTCCTTTATTGAATCGTGTCCAATTATAGCATCAAACGATTTTAAATTTTCTAAATGATAAAATTTTAGCATTTTATCTGAATATGGTTTGAATAATCGTGCTTGAGAATAAGCGTCGATTTTAATATCTCCTGCTACGGATGATACGAAAAATGGTTTATCAACCTTGTGTGAAATTTTTGCATATTTTGGATGTATGTAATTTTTATTAGATCCAGTATCAATTAACATTTTGAGTGGTTCTGAAGCGTTACCATAGAATAAGAAGTAAGGCAACGCTGAGTTTATTCTAAAAAATTCAGCTCTGCCTCTTCAAAAGTTTCTCTGAAGTTATTACCTTCTTGTTTTTCAATTGTTCAGAAATATCGTTCGAATGACTGTTGCACATTGTCAACCGTTGTGTTATTCACGTTGTTGTTTACGTTTTCGAATGTTTGTGCAAGATTGGCATCTGCTATATGATTAATGTTGTTTATGTTTCTGGCGTTTGTTTGGATATTATTGACTCTAGGTCGTTTTGGTGGTCTCACATTGTTTTGGACGATTTCCGTAATTTACTTGGCGAGTTCTGATAGATTGATCAACGTCCATCGGTTCTGGTGGAGGTTGACGTTGAAATTGATTAGATTGCATTTTTTGAAAGGGCTGTTGGTGCCTTGGAATGAAAATGTTAAAATTTCGATTTCCATACATTGGAGGTTTTGGGTAATGAGGCCTAGGTGGTGGCTGGGCATGTGTGTACCTTATTGGTGTTGGTGGCGGTAAGGGAATCATATTCCTTGGTGCCGTTGGTGGAGTGTATGTTCTCGGTTTTGTTAACATTTTTCTGCATTCAATATTTTGGAAAGAGATACAATAGCTGTATGCTCCTGCAAGCGATGTTGGCTCATAATTCCTTATGAACTTGTAAACGTCTCCATCGAGTCCTCTCATGAAAGCATCAATTGCTTTTTTGTTGTACATTTCAATTAAAGCTCTGGAAGCTTCGGGGTGTGTAAACCTTTCATCGGTATTTATTTGATTTGCGATGAGGGACAGTAATCTGTTTACCTCGTCGTAATATACTTCAAGTGAGCGGTTCTTCTGTTGCACGCTCATGAGTTGGAAGTCCAATGTTTCCAAGTCACGTTTTTCGCCGTAATAGGTGATCAATGTTTTTTTGATCAGGTTCCAATTTATGCCTACGTTTGAAGCGACGAGTGAGTCATTCGCTTCACCGCGTATTTTTCTACGAATGAATTTGCAGATCATGTGGTATTTATTTTGACGTTCGATGGTATCTGTACCTTTAGTTTGATAGAGTTTCACTAAACTGTCTACATCATTTAACCAGCTATTCAGTTCGCTGGGATCCCCAGTGAATGTTGGTAGATCTTTTACCAAATCGGGAATTTTTTCAAAAGTTTCAGGATTTACACTTGTTCCATCTGGCTTTGTGAAATAAAGCGGTGGATCAGAATAATCGATAAAAGTGGGGGCAATATTGCACGCTTCGAGTGCGGCAATGCGGTTGATAATTTGATCAAGTTCGGGTCTCGACATTTTCAATGTTAGAGATTGTAATGAATTAATTAGATCCTCCAGGATTTTTTCGTTAGTTTAAACACGTTTTTAACTTCACTTGATTGAGTTAGTAATATGTAATATTAATTTGCAATCGTTTTTAATACTCGTTTTTGATTTTTTTTCACTGTTTGAAATTTTCACTTACGATTTTTTATAATTCACTGTACTTACGGTACCATACGCATCCTGTTTCGGGCGTTGGATGTACGTCTTATGTTGTCTTTATCAGCTCCTCTAGCGGGCCTTATGTTGTTTTTCGCTCCTCTAACGGGCCTTATGTTGTTTTTCGCTCCTCTAACGGGCGATGTGTTGTTTTTTGCTGGGAAACCGGCTATGATATTCTTCCTTCTCAGTGTGATGGATGGTTCCTTTTTGTCCTGCGTGAGCTGCTAACTGCACAGGTGACTCGGGATCCTTTTCACACGGCTGCACTCGGCGATCAGGAAGTCTTTTTTAGTTTAGGATTTGGTGGTAACTTTCACTCTAACGTGGTTACTTTTCACTTGCACCTTAACTTTATTTTTCACATAGCGCGGTCCCTATTCGGGCGCCAGTTAACGCACGGTGTCCGGGAGAAGTGTTTTTAAAAAAACTTAACTTTATTTCCATCGACCGGCGGAGTTAATAACCGTTCGGATTAGCGTCTGAGTATCAACTGAACTGTTTGGATGGATGCTGGTGCGCTGGTCCGTGTTGAATTATGCTGCGTGCTGAATAATGCTGCGTTGCAAATTATGTTTTGCGCGCTGCTTTGTGGTTTGTTTGTTTATCGGTCGTGCGTGGTTTGTTTGTTTATCGGTGGCGCGTTCTGCTGCGTGGCGTTTCTCGTGTTGCGCTGTCGTCTTAACTCCTTACTGCGCTGTCGTCTTAACTGTGTCTTAATTTGCGTATGAATTGCTGTTTAAATCGTTTAGAATAGCACTTTTTCAATGAATTTAGCCTGAAAGTGTCTTAATTTGCGTATGAATTGCTGTTTAAATCGTTAAGAATAGCACTTTTACAATTATTTTGGCCTGAAAGTGTCTTAATTTGCGTATGCATTGCTGTTGAAATCGTTAAGAATAGCACTTTTGCAATGAATTTAGCCTGAAAGTGTCTTAATTTGCGTATGCATTGCTGTTTAAATCGTTAAGAATAACACTTATTCAATGAATTTAGCCTGAAAGTGTCTTAATTTGCGTATGCATTGCTGTTTAAATCGTTAAGAATAGCACTTTTTCAATTATTTTGGCCTGAAAGTGTCTTAATTTGCGTATGAATTGCTGTTTAAATCGTTAAGAATAGCACTTTTTCAATGAATTTAGCCTGAAAGTGTCTTAATTTGCGTATGAATTGCTGTTTAGATCGTTAAGAATAGCTAAGAATAAGAATAAGAAGCTTCGGGGTGTGTAAACCTTTCATCGGTATTTATTTGATTTGCGATGAGGGACAGTAATCTGTTTACCTCGTCGTAATATACTTCAAGTGAGCGGTTCTTCTGTTGCACGCTCATGAGTTGGAAGTCCAATGTTTCCAAGTCACGTTTTTCGCCGTAATAGGTGATCAATGTTTTTTTGATCAGGTTCCAATTTATGCCTACGTTTGAAGCGACGAGTGAGTCATTCGCTTCACCGCGTATTTTTCTACGAATGAATTTGCAGATCATGTGGTATTTATTTTGACGTTCGATGGTATCTGTACCTTTAGTTTGATAGAGTTTCACTAAACTGTCTACATCATTTAACCAGCTATTCAGTTCGCTGGGATCCCCAGTGAATGTTGGTAGATCTTTTACCAAATCGGGAATTTTTTCAAAAGTTTCAGGATTTACACTTGTTCCATCTGGCTTTGTGAAATAAAGCGGTGGATCAGAATAATCGATAAAAGTGGGGGCAATATTGCACGCTTCGAGTGCGGCAATGCGGTTGATAATTTGATCAAGTTCGGGTCTCGACATTTTCAATGTTAGAGATTGTAATGAATTAATTAGATCCTCCAGGATTTTTTCGTTAGTTTAAACACGTTTTTAACTTCACTTGATTGAGTTAGTAATATGTAATATTAATTTGCAATCGTTTTTAATACTCGTTTTTGATTTTTTTTCACTGTTTGAAATTTTCACTTACGATTTTTTATAATTCTCTGTACTTACGGTACCATACGCATCCTGTTTCGGGCGTTGGATGTACGTCTTATGTTGTCTTTATCAGCTCCTCTAGCGGGCCTTATGTTGTTTTTCGCTCCTCTAACGGGCCTTATGTTGTTTTTCGCTCCTCTAACGGGCGATGTGTTGTTTTTTGCTGGGAAACCGGCTATGATATTCTTCCTTCTCAGTGTGATGGATGGTTCCTTTTTGTCCTGCGTGAGCTGCTAACTGCACAGGTGACTCGGGATCCTTTTCACACGGCTGCACTCGGCGATCAGGAAGTCTTTTTTAGTTTAGGATTTGGTGGTAACTTTCACTCTAACGTGGTTACTTTTCACTTGCACCTTAACTTTATTTTTCACATGGCGCGGTCCCTATTCGGGCGCCAGTTAACGCACGGTGTCCGGGAGAAGTGTTTTTAAAAAAACTTAACTTTATTTCCATCGACCGGCGGAGTTAATAACCGTTCGGATTAGCGTCTGAGTATCAACTGAACTGTTTGGATGGATGCTGGTGCGCTGGTCCGTGTTGAATTATGCTGCGTGCTGAATAATGCTGCGTTGCAAATTATGTTTTGCGCGCTGCTTTGTGGTTTGTTTGTTTATCGGTCGTGCGTGGTTTGTTTGTTTATCGGTGGCGCGTTCTGCTGCGTGGCGTTTCTCGTGTTGCGCTGTCGTCTTAACTCCTTACTGCGCTGTCGTCTTAACTGTGTCTTAATTTGCGTATGAATTGCTGTTTAAATCGTTTAGAATAGCACTTTTTCAATGAATTTAGCCTGAAAGTGTCTTAATTTGCGTATGAATTGCTGTTTAAATCGTTAAGAATAGCACTTTTACAATTATTTTGGCCTGAAAGTGTCTTAATTTGCGTATGCATTGCTGTTGAAATCGTTAAGAATAGCACTTTTTCAATGAATTTAGCCTGAAAGTGTCTTAATTTGCGTATGCATTGCTGTTTAAATCGTTAAGAATAGCACTTATTCAATGAATTTAGCCTGAAAGTGTCTTAATTTGCGTATGCATTGCTGTTTAAATCGTTAAGAATAGCACTTTTTCAATTATTTTGGCCTGAAAGTGTCTTAATTTGCGTATGAATTGCTGTTTAAATCGTTAAGAATAGCACTTTTTCAATGAATTTAGCCTGAAAGTGTCTTAATTTGCGTATGAATTGCTGTTTAGATCGTTAAGAATAGCACTTTTTCAACTGATTTAGCCTGAAAGTGTCTTAATTTGCGTATGAATTGCTGTTTAAATCGTTAAGAATAGCACTTTTTCAATTAATTTAGCCTGAAAGTGTCTTAAATTGCGTATGAATTGCTGTTTAAATCGTTAAGAATAGCGCTTTTTCAATGAATTTAGCCTGAAAGTGTCTTAATTTGCGTATGAATTACTGTTTAAATCGTTAAGAATAGCACTTTTTCAATGAATTTAGTCCTGAAAGTGTCTTAATTTGCGTATGAATTGCTGTTTAAATCGTTAAGAATAGCACTTTTACAAGAATTTAGCCTGAAAGTATCTTAATTTGCGTATGAATTGCTGTTTAAATCGTTAAGAATAGCACTTTTTCTATTAATTTAGCCTGAAAGTGTCTTAATTTGCGTATGAATTGCTGTTTAAATCGTTAAAAATAGCACCTTGTCAATGAATTTAGCCTGAAAGTGTTTTAATTTGCGTATGAATTGCTGTTTAAATCGTTAAGAATAGCACTTTTTCAATGAATTTAGCGTGAAAGTGTCTTAATTTGCGTATGAATTGCTGTTTAAATCGTTAAGAATAGCACTTTTTCAATTATTTAGCCTGAAAGTGTCTTAATTTGCGTATGAATTGCTGTTTAAATCGTTAAGAATAGCACTTTTTCAATGAATTTAGCCTGAAAGTGTCTTAATTTGCGTATGAATTGCTGTTTAAATCGTTAAGAATAGCACTTTTTCAATGAATTTAGCCTGAAAGTGTCTTAATTTGCGTATGAATTGCTGTTTAAATCGTTAAGAATAGCACTTTTTCAATGAATTTAGCCTGAAAGTGTCTTAATTTGCGTATGAATTGCTGTTTAAATCGTTAAGAATAGCACTTTTTCAATGAATTTAGCCTGAAAGTGTCTTAATTTGCGTATGAATTGCTGTTTAAATCGTTAAGAATAGCACTTTTTCAATGAATTTAGCCTGAAAGTGTCTTAATTTGCGTATGAATTGCTGTTTAAATCGTTAAGAATAGCACTTTTTCAATGAATTTAGCCTGAAAGTGTCTTAATTTGCGTATGAATTGCTGTTTAAATCGTTAAGAATAGCACTTTTTCAATGAATTTAGCCTGAAAGTGTCTTAATTTGCGTATGAATTGCTGTTTAAATCGTTAAGAATAGCACTTTTTCAATGAATTTAGCCTGAAAGTGTCTTAATTTGCGTATGAATTGCTGTTTAAATCGTTAAGAATAGCACTTTTTCAATGAATTTAGCCTGAAAGTGTCTTAATTTGCGTATGAATTGCTGTTTAAATCGTTAAGAATAGCACTTTTTCAATGAATTTAGCCTGAAAGTGTCTTAATTTGCGTATGAATTGCTGTTTAAATCGTTAAGAATAGCACTTTTTCAATGAATTTAGCCTGAAAGTGTCTTAATTTGCGTATGAATTGCTGTTTAAATCGTTAAGAATAGCACTTTTTCAATGAATTTAGCCTGAAAGTGTCTTAATTTGCGTATGAATTGCTGTTTAAATCGTTAAGAATAGCACTTTTTCAATGAATTTAGCCTGAAAGTGTCTTAATTTGCGTATGAATTGCTGTTTAAATCGTTAAGAATAGCACTTTTTCAATGAATTTAGCCTGAAAGTGTCTTAATTTGCGTATGAATTGCTGTTTAAATCGTTAAGAATAGCACTTTTTCAATGAATTTAGCCTGAAAGTGTCTTAATTTGCGTATGAATTGCTGTTTAAATCGTTAAGAATAGCACTTTTTCAATGAATTTAGCCTGAAAGTGTCTTAATTTGCGTATGAATTGCTGTTTAAATCGTTAAGAATAGCACTTTTTCAATGAATTTAGCCTGAAAGTGTCTTAATTTGCGTATGAATTGCTGTTTAAATCGTTAAGAATAGCACTTTTTCAATGAATTTAGCCTGAAAGTGTCTTAATTTGCGTATGAATTGCTGTTTAAATCGTTAAGAATAGCACTTTTTCAATGAATTTAGCCTGAAAGTGTCTTAATTTGCGTATGAATTGCTGTTTAAATCGTTAAGAATAGCACTTTTTCAATGAATTTAGCCTGAAAGTGTCTTAATTTGCGTATGAATTGCTGTTTAAATCGTTAAGAATAGCACTTTTTCAATGAATTTAGCCTGAAAGTGTCTTAATTTGCGTATGAATTGCTGTTTAAATCGTTAAGAATAGCACTTTTTCAATGAATTTAGCCTGAAAGTGTCTTAATTTGCGTATGAATTGCTGTTTAAATCGTTAAGAATAGCACTTTTTCAATGAATTTAGCCTGAAAGTGTCTTAATTTGCGTATGAATTGCTGTTTAAATCGTTAAGAATAGCACTTTTTCAATGAATTTAGCCTGAAAGTGTCTTAATTTGCGTATGAATTGCTGTTTAAATCGTTAAGAATAGCACTTTTTCAATGAATTTAGCCTGAAAGTGTCTTAATTTGCGTATGAATTGCTGTTTAAATCGTTAAGAATAGCACTTTTTCAATGAATTTAGCCTGAAAGTGTCTTAATTTGCGTATGAATTGCTGTTTAAATCGTTAAGAATAGCACTTTTTCAATGAATTTAGCCTGAAAGTGTCTTAATTTGCGTATGAATTGCTGTTTAAATCGTTAAGAATAGCACTTTTCAATGAATTTAGCCTGAAAGTGTCTTAATTTGCGTATGAATTGCTGTTTAAATCGTTAAGAATAGCACTTTTTCAATGAATTTAGCCTGAAAGTGTCTTAATTTGCGTATGAATTGCTGTTTAAATCGTTAAGAATAGCACTTTTTCAATGAATTTAGCCTGAAAGTGTCTTAATTTGCGTATGAATTGCTGTTTAAATCGTTAAGAATAGCACTTTTTCAATGAATTTAGCCTGAAAGTGTCTTAATTTGCGTATGAATTGCTGTTTAAATCGTTAAGAATAGCACTTTTTCAATGAATTTAGCCTGAAAGTGTCTTAATTTGCGTATGAATTGCTGTTTAAATCGTTAAGAATAGCACTTTTTCAATGAATTTAGCCTGAAAGTGTCTTAATTTGCGTATGAATTGCTGTTTAAATCGTTAAGAATAGCACTTTTTCAATGAATTTAGCCTGAAAGTGTCTTAATTTGCGTATGAATTGCTGTTTAAATCGTTAAGAATAGCACTTTTTCAATGAATTTAGCCTGAAAGTGTCTTAATTTGCGTATGAATTGCTGTTTAAATCGTTAAGAATAGCACTTTTTCAATGAATTTAGCCTGAAAGTGTCTTAATTTGCGTATGAATTGCTGTTTAAATCGTTAAGAATAGCACTTTTTCAATGAATTTAGCCTGAAAGTGTCTTAATTTGCGTATGAATTGCTGTTTAAATCGTTAAGAATAGCACTTTTTCAATGAATTTAGCCTGAAAGTGTCTTAATTTGCGTATGAATTGCTGTTTAAATCGTTAAGAATAGCACTTTTTCAATGAATTTAGCCTGAAAGTGTCTTAATTTGCGTATGAATTGCTGTTTAAATCGTTAAGAATAGCACTTTTTCAATGAATTTAGCCTGAAAGTGTCTTAATTTGCGTATGAATTGCTGTTTAAATCGTTAAGAATAGCACTTTTTCAATGAATTTAGCCTGAAAGTGTCTTAATTTGCGTATGAATTGCTGTTTAAATCGTTAAGAATAGCACTTTTTCAATGAATTTAGCCTGAAAGTGTCTTAATTTGCGTATGAATTGCTGTTTAAATCGTTAAGAATAGCACTTTTTCAATGAATTTAGCCTGAAAGTGTCTTAATTTGCGTATGAATTGCTGTTTAAATCGTTAAGAATAGCACTTTTTCAATGAATTTAGCCTGAAAGTGTCTTAATTTGCGTATGAATTGCTGTTTAAATCGTTAAGAATAGCACTTTTTCAATGAATTTAGCCTGAAAGTGTCTTAATTTGCGTATGAATTGCTGTTTAAATCGTTAAGAATAGCACTTTTTCAATGAATTTAGCCTGAAAGTGTCTTAATTTGCGTATGAATTGCTGTTTAAATCGTTAAGAATAGCACTTTTTCAATGAATTTAGCCTGAAAGTGTCTTAATTTGCGTATGAATTGCTGTTTAAATCGTTAAGAATAGCACTTTTTCAATGAATTTAGCCTGAAAGTGTCTTAATTTGCGTATGAATTGCTGTTTAAATCGTTAAGAATAGCACTTTTTCAATGAATTTAGCCTGAAAGTGTCTTAATTTGCGTATGAATTGCTGTTTAAATCGTTAAGAATAGCACTTTTTCAATGAATTTAGCCTGAAAGTGTCTTAATTTGCGTATGAATTGCTGTTTAAATCGTTAAGAATAGCACTTTTTCAATGAATTTAGCCTGAAAGTGTCTTAATTTGCGTATGAATTGCTGTTTAAATCGTTAAGAATAGCACTTTTTCAATGAATTTAGCCTGAAAGTGTCTTAATTTGCGTATGAATTGCTGTTTAAATCGTTAAGAATAGCACTTTTTCAATGAATTTAGCCTGAAAGTGTCTTAATTTGCGTATGAATTGCTGTTTAAATCGTTAAGAATAGCACTTTTTCAATGAATTTAGCCTGAAAGTGTCTTAATTTGCGTATGAATTGCTGTTTAAATCGTTAAGAATAGCACTTTTTCAATGAATTTAGCCTGAAAGTGTCTTAATTTGCGTATGAATTGCTGTTTAAATCGTTAAGAATAGCACTTTTTCAATGAATTTAGCCTGAAAGTGTCTTAATTTGCGTATGAATTGCTGTTTAAATCGTTAAGAATAGCACTTTTTCAATGAATTTAGCCTGAAAGTGTCTTAATTTGCGTATGAATTGCTGTTTAAATCGTTAAGAATAGCACTTTTTCAATGAATTTAGCCTGAAAGTGTCTTAATTTGCGTATGAATTGCTGTTTAAATCGTTAAGAATAGCACTTTTTCAATGAATTTAGCCTGAAAGTGTCTTAATTTGCGTATGAATTGCTGTTTAAATCGTTAAGAATAGCACTTTTTCAATGAATTTAGCCTGAAAGTGTCTTAATTTGCGTATGAATTGCTGTTTAAATCGTTAAGAATAGCACTTTTTCAATGAATTTAGCCTGAAAGTGTCTTAATTTGCGTATGAATTGCTGTTTAAATCGTTAAGAATAGCACTTTTTCAATGAATTTAGCCTGAAAGTGTCTTAATTTGCGTATGAATTGCTGTTTAAATCGTTAAGAATAGCACTTTTTCAATGAATTTAGCCTGAAAGTGTCTTAATTTGCGTATGAATTGCTGTTTAAATCGTTAAGAATAGCACTTTTTCAATGAATTTAGCCTGAAAGTGTCTTAATTTGCGTATGAATTGCTGTTTAAATCGTTAAGAATAGCACTTTTTCAATGAATTTAGCCTGAAAGTGTCTTAATTTGCGTATGAATTGCTGTTTAAATCGTTAAGAATAGCACTTTTTCAATGAATTTAGCCTGAAAGTGTCTTAATTTGCGTATGAATTGCTGTTTAAATCGTTAAGAATAGCACTTTTTCAATGAATTTAGCCTGAAAGTGTCTTAATTTGCGTATGAATTGCTGTTTAAATCGTTAAGAATAGCACTTTTTCAATGAATTTAGCCTGAAAGTGTCTTAATTTGCGTATGAATTGCTGTTTAAATCGTTAAGAATAGCACTTTTTCAATGAATTTAGCCTGAAAGTGTCTTAATTTGCGTATGAATTGCTGTTTAAATCGTTAAGAATAGCACTTTTTCAATGAATTTAGCCTGAAAGTGTCTTAATTTGCGTATGAATTGCTGTTTAAATCGTTAAGAATAGCACTTTTTCAATGAATTTAGCCTGAAAGTGTCTTAATTTGCGTATGAATTGCTGTTTAAATCGTTAAGAATAGCACTTTTTCAATGAATTTAGCCTGAAAGTGTCTTAATTTGCGTATGAATTGCTGTTTAAATCGTTAAGAATAGCACTTTTTCAATGAATTTAGCCTGAAAGTGTCTTAATTTGCGTATGAATTGCTGTTTAAATCGTTAAGAATAGCACTTTTTCAATGAATTTAGCCTGAAAGTGTCTTAATTTGCGTATGAATTGCTGTTTAAATCGTTAAGAATAGCACTTTTTCAATGAATTTAGCCTGAAAGTGTCTTAATTTGCGTATGAATTGCTGTTTAAATCGTTAAGAATAGCACTTTTTCAATGAATTTAGCCTGAAAGTGTCTTAATTTGCGTATGAATTGCTGTTTAAATCGTTAAGAATAGCACTTTTTCAATGAATTTAGCCTGAAAGTGTCTTAATTTGCGTATGAATTGCTGTTTAAATCGTTAAGAATAGCACTTTTTCAATGAATTTAGCCTGAAAGTGTCTTAATTTGCGTATGAATTGCTGTTTAAATCGTTAAGAATAGCACTTTTTCAATGAATTTAGCCTGAAAGTGTCTTAATTTGCGTATGAATTGCTGTTTAAATCGTTAAGAATAGCACTTTTTCAATGAATTTAGCCTGAAAGTGTCTTAATTTGCGTATGAATTGCTGTTTAAATCGTTAAGAATAGCACTTTTTCAATGAATTTAGCCTGAAAGTGTCTTAATTTGCGTATGAATTGCTGTTTAAATCGTTAAGAATAGCACTTTTTCAATGAATTTAGCCTGAAAGTGTCTTAATTTGCGTATGAATTGCTGTTTAAATCGTTAAGAATAGCACTTTTTCAATGAATTTAGCCTGAAAGTGTCTTAATTTGCGTATGAATTGCTGTTTAAATCGTTAAGAATAGCACTTTTTCAATGAATTTAGCCTGAAAGTGTCTTAATTTGCGTATGAATTGCTGTTTAAATCGTTAAGAATAGCACTTTTTCAATGAATTTAGGCCTGAAAGTGTCTTAATTTGCGTATGAATTGCTGTTTAAATCGTTAAGAATAGCACTTTTTCAATGAATTTAGCCTGAAAGTGTCTTAATTTGCGTATGAATTGCTGTTTAAATCGTTAAGAATAGCACTTTTTCAATGAATTTAGCCTGAAAGTGTCTTAATTTGCGTATGAATTGCTGTTTAAATCGTTAAGAATAGCACTTTTTCAATGAATTTAGCCTGAAAGTGTCTTAATTTGCGTATGAATTGCTGTTTAAATCGTTAAGAATAGCACTTTTCAATGAATTTAGCCTGAAAGTGTCTTAATTTGCGTATGAATTGCTGTTTAAATCGTTAAGAATAGCACTTTTTCAATGAATTTAGCCTGAAAGTGTCTTAATTTGCGTATGAATTGCTGTTTAAATCGTTAAGAATAGCACTTTTTCAATGAATTTAGCCTGAAAGTGTCTTAATTTGCGTATGAATTGCTGTTTAAATCGTTAAGAATAGCACTTTTTCAATGAATTTAGCCTGAAAGTGTCTTAATTTGCGTATGAATTGCTGTTTAAATCGTTAAGAATAGCACTTTTTCAATGAATTTAGCCTGAAAGTGTCTTAATTTGCGTATGAATTGCTGTTTAAATCGTTAAGAATAGCACTTTTTCAATGAATTTAGCCTGAAAGTGTCTTAATTTGCGTATGAATTGCTGTTTAAATAGCACTTTTTCAATGAATTAGCCTGAAAGTGTCTTAATTTGCGTATGAATTGCTGTTTAAATCGTTAAGAATAGCACTTTTTCAATGAATTTAGCCTGAAAGTGTCTTAATTGCGTATGAATTGCTGTTTAAATCGTTAAGAATAGCACTTTTTCAATGAATTTAGCCTGAAAGTGTCTTAATTTGCGTATGAATTGCTGTTTAAATCGTTAAGAATAGCACTTTTTCAATGAATTTAGCCTGAAAGTGTCTTAATTTGCGTATGAATTGCTGTTTAAATCGTTAAGAATAGCACTTTTTCAATGAATTTAGCCTGAAAGTGTCTTAATTTGCGTATGAATTGCTGTTTAAATCGTTAAGAATAGCACTTTTTCAATGAATTTAGCCTGAAAGTGTCTTAATTTGCGTATGAATTGCTGTTTAAATCGTTAAGAATAGCACTTTTTCAATGAATTTAGCCTGAAAGTGTCTTAATTTGCGTATGAATTGCTGTTTAAATCGTTAAGAATAGCACTTTTTCAATGAATTTAGCCTGAAAGTGTCTTAATTTGCGTATGAATTGCTGTTTAAATCGTTAAGAATAGCACTTTTTCAATGAATTTAGCCTGAAAGTGTCTTAATTTGCGTATGAATTGCTGTTTAAATCGTTAAGAATAGCACTTTTTCAATGAATTTAGCCTGAAAGTGTCTTAATTTGCGTATGAATTGCTGTTTAAATCGTTAAGAATAGCACTTTTTCAATGAATTTAGCCTGAAAGTGTCTTAATTTGCGTATGAATTGCTGTTTAAATCGTTAAGAATAGCACTTTTTCAATGAATTTAGCCTGAAAGTGTCTTAATTTGCGTATGAATTGCTGTTTAAATCGTTAAGAATAGCACTTTTTCAATGAATTTAGCCTGAAAGTGTCTTAATTTGCGTATGAATTGCTGTTTAAATCGTTAAGAATAGCACTTTTTCAATGAATTTAGCCTGAAAGTGTCTTAATTTGCGTATGAATTGCTGTTTAAATCGTTAAGAATAGCACTTTTTCAATGAATTTAGCCTGAAAGTGTCTTAATTTGCGTATGAATTGCTGTTTAAATCGTTAAGAATAGCACTTTTTCAATGAATTTAGCCTGAAAGTGTCTTAATTTGCGTATGAATTGCTGTTTAAATCGTTAAGAATAGCACTTTTTCAATGAATTTAGCCTGAAAGTGTCTTAATTTGCGTATGAATTGCTGTTTAAATCGTTAAGAATAGCACTTTTTCAATGAATTTAGCCTGAAAGTGTCTTAATTTGCGTATGAATTGCTGTTTAAATCGTTAAGAATAGCACTTTTTCAATGAATTTAGCCTGAAAGTGTCTTAATTTGCGTATGAATTGCTGTTTAAATCGTTAAGAATAGCACTTTTTCAATGAATTTAGCCTGAAAGTGTCTTAATTTGCGTATGAATTGCTGTTTAAATCGTTAAGAATAGCACTTTTTCAATGAATTTAGCCTGAAAGTGTCTTAATTTGCGTATGAATTGCTGTTTAAATCGTTAAGAATAGCACTTTTTCAATGAATTTAGCCTGAAAGTGTCTTAATTTGCGTATGAATTGCTGTTTAAATCGTTAAGAATAGCACTTTTTCAATGAATTTAGCCTGAAAGTGTCTTAATTTGCGTATGAATTGCTGTTTAAATCGTTAAGAATAGCACTTTTTCAATGAATTTAGCCTGAAAGTGTCTTAATTTGCGTATGAATTGCTGTTTAAATCGTTAAGAATAGCACTTTTTCAATGAATTTAGCCTGAAAGTGTCTTAATTTGCGTATGAATTGCTGTTTAAATCGTTAAGAATAGCACTTTTTCAATGAATTTAGCCTGAAAGTGTCTTAATTTGCGTATGAATTGCTGTTTAAATCGTTAAGAATAGCACTTTTTCAATGAATTTAGCCTGAAAGTGTCTTAATTTGCGTATGAATTGCTGTTTAAATCGTTAAGAATAGCACTTTTTCAATGAATTTAGCCTGAAAGTGTCTTAATTTGCGTATGAATTGCTGTTTAAATCGTTAAGAATAGCACTTTTTCAATGAATTTAGCCTGAAAGTGTCTTAATTTGCGTATGAATTGCTGTTTAAATCGTTAAGAATAGCACTTTTTCAATGAATTTAGCCTGAAAGTGTCTTAATTTGCGTATGAATTGCTGTTTAAATCGTTAAGAATAGCACTTTTTCAATGAATTTAGGCCTGAAAGTGTCTTAATTTGCGTATGAATTGCTGTTTAAATCGTTAAGAATAGCACTTTTTCAATGAATTTAGCCTGAAAGTGTCTTAATTTGCGTATGAATTGCTGTTTAAATCGTTAAGAATAGCACTTTTTCAATGAATTTAGCCTGAAAGTGTCTTAATTTGCGTATGAATTGCTGTTTAAATCGTTAAGAATAGCACTTTTTCAATGAATTTAGCCTGAAAGTGTCTTAATTTGCGTATGAATTGCTGTTTAAATCGTTAAGAATAGCACTTTTTCAATGAATTTAGCCTGAAAGTGTCTTAATTTGCGTATGAATTGCTGTTTAAATCGTTAAGAATAGCACTTTTTCAATGAATTTAGCCTGAAAGTGTCTTAATTTGCGTATGAATTGCTGTTTAAATCGTTAAGAATAGCACTTTTTCAATGAATTTAGCCTGAAAGTGTCTTAATTTGCGTATGAATTGCTGTTTAAATCGTTAAGAATAGCACTTTTTCAATGAATTTAGCCTGAAAGTGTCTTAATTTGCGTATGAATTGCTGTTTAAATCGTTAAGAATAGCACTTTTTCAATGAATTTAGCCTGAAAGTGTCTTAATTTGCGTATGAATTGCTGTTTAAATCGTTAAGAATAGCACTTTTTCAATGAATTTAGCCTGAAAGTGTCTTAATTTGCGTATGAATTGCTGTTTAAATCGTTAAGAATAGCACTTTTTCAATGAATTTAGCCTGAAAGTGTCTTAATTTGCGTATGAATTGCTGTTTAAATCGTTAAGAATAGCACTTTTTCAATGAATTTAGCCTGAAAGTGTCTTAATTTGCGTATGAATTGCTGTTTAAATCGTTAAGAATAGCACTTTTTCAATGAATTTAGCCTGAAAGTGTCTTAATTTGCGTATGAATTGCTGTTTAAATCGTTAAGAATAGCACTTTTTCAATGAATTTAGCCTGAAAGTGTCTTAATTTGCGTATGAATTGCTGTTTAAATCGTTAAGAATAGCACTTTTCAATGAATTTAGCCTGAAAGTGTCTTAATTTGCGTATGCATTGCTGTTTAAATCGTTAAGAATAGCACTTTTTCAATGAATTTAGCCTGAAAGTGTCTTAATTTGCGTATGAATTGCTGTTTAAATCGTTAAGAATAGCACTTTTTCAATGAATTTAGCCTGAAAGTGTCTTAATTTGCGTATGAATTGCTGTTTAAATCGTTAAGAATAGCACTTTTTCAATGAATTTAGCCTGAAAGTGTCTTAATTTGCGTATGAATTGCTGTTTAAATCGTTAAGAATAGCACTTTTTCAATGAATTTAGCCTGAAAGTGTCTTAATTTGCGTATGAATTGCTGTTTAAATCGTTAAGAATAGCACTTTTTCAATGAATTTAGCCTGAAAGTGTCTTAATTTGCGTATGAATTGCTGTTTAAATCGTTAAGAATAGCACTTTTTCAATGAATTTAGCCTGAAAGTGTCTTAATTTGCGTATGAATTGCTGTTTAAATCGTTAAGAATAGCACTTTTTCAATGAATTTAGCCTGAAAGTGTCTTAATTTGCGTATGAATTGCTGTTTAAATCGTTAAGAATAGCACTTTTTCAATGAATTTAGCCTGAAAGTGTCTTAATTTGCGTATGAATTGCTGTTTAAATCGTTAAGAATAGCACTTTTTCAATGAATTTAGCCTGAAAGTGTCTTAATTTGCGTATGAATTGCTGTTTAAATCGTTAAGAATAGCACTTTTTCAATGAATTTAGCCTGAAAGTGTCTTAATTTGCGTATGAATTGCTGTTTAAATCGTTAAGAATAGCACTTTTTCAATGAATTTAGCCTGAAAGTGTCTTAATTTGCGTATGAATTGCTGTTTAAATCGTTAAGAATAGCACTTTTTCAATGAATTTAGCCTGAAAGTGTCTTAATTTGCGTATGAATTGCTGTTTAAATCGTTAAGAATAGCACTTTTTCAATGAATTTAGCCTGAAAGTGTCTTAATTTGCGTATGAATTGCTGTTTAAATCGTTAAGAATAGCACTTTTTCAATGAATTTAGCCTGAAAGTGTCTTAATTTGCGTATGAATTGCTGTTTAAATCGTTAAGAATAGCACTTTTTCAATGAATTTAGCCTGAAAGTGTCTTAATTTGCGTATGAATTGCTGTTTAAATCGTTAAGAATAGCACTTTTTCAATGAATTTAGCCTGAAAGTGTCTTAATTTGCGTATGAATTGCTGTTTAAATCGTTAAGAATAGCACTTTTTCAATGAATTTAGCCTGAAAGTGTCTTAATTTGCGTATGAATTGCTGTTTAAATCGTTAAGAATAGCACTTTTTCAATGAATTTAGCCTGAAAGTGTCTTAATTTGCGTATGAATTGCTGTTTAAATCGTTAAGAATAGCACTTTTTCAATGAATTTAGCCTGAAAGTGTCTTAATTTGCGTATGAATTGCTGTTTAAATCGTTAAGAATAGCACTTTTTCAATGAATTTAGCCTGAAAGTGTCTTAATTTGCGTATGAATTGCTGTTTAAATCGTTAAGAATAGCACTTTTTCAATGAATTTAGCCTGAAAGTGTCTTAATTTGCGTATGAATTGCTGTTTAAATCGTTAAGAATAGCACTTTTTCAATGAATTTAGCCTGAAAGTGTCTTAATTTGCGTATGAATTGCTGTTTAAATCGTTAAGAATAGCACTTTTTCAATGAATTTAGCCTGAAAGTGTCTTAATTTGCGTATGAATTGCTGTTTAAATCGTTAAGAATAGCACTTTTTCAATGAATTTAGCCTGAAAGTGTCTTAATTTGCGTATGAATTGCTGTTTAAATCGTTAAGAATAGCACTTTTTCAATGAATTTAGCCTGAAAGTGTCTTAATTTGCGTATGAATTGCTGTTTAAATCGTTAAGAATAGCACTTTTTCAATGAATTTAGCCTGAAAGTGTCTTAATTTGCGTATGAATTGCTGTTTAAATCGTTAAGAATAGCACTTTTTCAATGAATTTTAGCCTGAAAGTGTCTTAATTTGCGTATGAATTGCTGTTTAAATCGTTAAGAATAGCACTTTTTCAATGAATTTAGCCTGAAAGTGTCTTAATTTGCGTATGAATTGCTGTTTAAATCGTTAAGAATAGCACTTTTTCAATGAATTTAGCCTGAAAGTGTCTTAATTTGCGTATGAATTGCTGTTTAAATCGTTAAGAATAGCACTTTTTCAATGAATTTAGCCTGAAAGTGTCTTAATTTGCGTATGAATTGCTGTTTAAATCGTTAAGAATAGCACTTTTTCAATGAATTTAGCCTGAAAGTGTCTTAATTTGCGTATGAATTGCTGTTTAAATCGTTAAGAATAGCACTTTTTCAATGAATTTAGCCTGAAAGTGTCTTAATTTGCGTATGAATTGCTGTTTAAATCGTTAAGAATAGCACTTTTTCAATGAATTTAGCCTGAAAGTGTCTTAATTTGCGTATGAATTGCTGTTTAAATCGTTAAGAATAGCACTTTTTCAATGAATTTAGCCTGAAAGTGTCTTAATTTGCGTATGAATTGCTGTTTAAATCGTTAAGAATAGCACTTTTTCAATGAATTTAGCCTGAAAGTGTCTTAATTTGCGTATGAATTGCTGTTTAAATCGTTAAGAATAGCACTTTTTCAATGAATTTAGCCTGAAAGTGTCTTAATTTGCGTATGAATTGCTGTTTAAATCGTTAAGAATAGCACTTTTTCAATGAATTTAGCCTGAAAGTGTCTTAATTTGCGTATGAATTGCTGTTTAAATCGTTAAGAATAGCACTTTTTCAATGAATTTAGCCTGAAAGTGTCTTAATTTGCGTATGAATTGCTGTTTAAATCGTTAAGAATAGCACTTTTTCAATGAATTTAGCCTGAAAGTGTCTTAATTTGCGTATGAATTGCTGTTTAAATCGTTAAGAATAGCACTTTTTCAATGAATTTAGCCTGAAAGTGTCTTAATTTGCGTATGAATTGCTGTTTAAATCGTTAAGAATAGCACTTTTTCAATGAATTTAGCCTGAAAGTGTCTTAATTTGCGTATGAATTGCTGTTTAAATCGTTAAGAATAGCACTTTTTCAATGAATTTAGCCTGAAAGTGTCTTAATTTGCGTATGAATTGCTGTTTAAATCGTTAAGAATAGCACTTTTTCAATGAATTTAGCCTGAAAGTGTCTTAATTTGCGTATGAATTGCTGTTTAAATCGTTAAGAATAGCACTTTTTCAATGAATTTAGCCTGAAAGTGTCTTAATTTGCGTATGAATTGCTGTTTAAATCGTTAAGAATAGCACTTTTTCAATGAATTTAGCCTGAAAGTGTCTTAATTTGCGTATGAATTGCTGTTTAAATCGTTAAGAATAGCACTTTTTCAATGAATTTAGCCTGAAAGTGTCTTAATTTGCGTATGAATTGCTGTTTAAATCGTTAAGAATAGCACTTTTTCAATGAATTTAGCCTGAAAGTGTCTTAATTTGCGTATGAATTGCTGTTTAAATCGTTAAGAATAGCACTTTTCAATGAATTTAGCCTGAAAGTGTCTTAATTTGCGTATGAATTGCTGTTTAAATCGTTAAGAATAGCACTTTTTCAATGAATTTAGCCTGAAAGTGTCTTAATTTGCGTATGAATTGCTGTTTAAATCGTTAAGAATAGCACTTTTTCAATGAATTTAGCCTGAAAGTGTCTTAATTTGCGTATGAATTGCTGTTTAAATCGTTAAGAATAGCACTTTTTCAATGAATTTAGCCTGAAAGTGTCTTAATTTGCGTATGAATTGCTGTTTAAATCGTTAAGAATAGCACTTTTTCAATGAATTTAGCCTGAAAGTGTCTTAATTTGCGTATGAATTGCTGTTTAAATCGTTAAGAATAGCACTTTTTCAATGAATTTAGCCTGAAAGTGTCTTAATTTGCGTATGAATTGCTGTTTAAATCGTTAAGAATAGCACTTTTTCAATGAATTTAGCCTGAAAGTGTCTTAATTTGCGTATGAATTGCTGTTTAAATCGTTAAGAATAGCACTTTTTCAATGAATTTAGCCTGAAAGTGTCTTAATTTGCGTATGAATTGCTGTTTAAATCGTTAAGAATAGCACTTTTTCAATGAATTTAGCCTGAAAGTGTCTTAATTTGCGTATGAATTGCTGTTTAAATCGTTAAGAATAGCACTTTTTCAATGAATTTAGCCTGAAAGTGTCTTAATTTGCGTATGAATTGCTGTTTAAATCGTTAAGAATAGCACTTTTTCAATGAATTTAGCCTGAAAGTGTCTTAATTTGCGTATGAATTGCTGTTTAAATCGTTAAGAATAGCACTTTTTCAATGAATTTAGCCTGAAAGTGTCTTAATTTGCGTATGAATTGCTGTTTAAATCGTTAAGAATAGCACTTTTTCAATGAATTTAGCCTGAAAGTGTCTTAATTTGCGTATGAATTGCTGTTTAAATCGTTAAGAATAGCACTTTTTCAATGAATTTAGCCTGAAAGTGTCTTAATTTGCGTATGAATTGCTGTTTAAATCGTTAAGAATAGCACTTTTTCAATGAATTTAGCCTGAAAGTGTCTTAATTTGCGTATGAATTGCTGTTTAAATCGTTAAGAATAGCACTTTTTCAATGAATTTAGCCTGAAAGTGTCTTAATTTGCGTATGAATTGCTGTTTAAATCGTTAAGAATAGCACTTTTTCAATGAATTTAGCCTGAAAGTGTCTTAATTTGCGTATGAATTGCTGTTTAAATCGTTAAGAATAGCACTTTTTCAATGAATTTAGCCTGAAAGTGTCTTAATTTGCGTATGAATTGCTGTTTAAATCGTTAAGAATAGCACTTTTTCAATGAATTTAGCCTGAAAGTGTCTTAATTTGCGTATGAATTGCTGTTTAAATCGTTAAGAATAGCACTTTTTCAATGAATTTAGCCTGAAAGTGTCTTAATTTGCGTATGAATTGCTGTTTAAATCGTTAAGAATAGCACTTTTTCAATGAATTTAGCCTGAAAGTGTCTTAATTTGCGTATGAATTGCTGTTTAAATCGTTAAGAATAGCACTTTTTCAATGAATTTAGCCTGAAAGTGTCTTAATTTGCGTATGAATTGCTGTTTAAATCGTTAAGAATAGCACTTTTTCAATGAATTTAGCCTGAAAGTGTCTTAATTTGCGTATGAATTGCTGTTTAAATCGTTAAGAATAGCACTTTTTCAATGAATTTAGCCTGAAAGTGTCTTAATTTGCGTATGAATTGCTGTTTAAATCGTTAAGAATAGCACTTTTTCAATGAATTTAGCCTGAAAGTGTCTTAATTTGCGTATGAATTGCTGTTTAAATCGTTAAGAATAGCACTTTTTCAATGAATTTAGCCTGAAAGTGTCTTAATTTGCGTATGAATTGCTGTTTAAATCGTTAAGAATAGCACTTTTTCAATGAATTTAGCCTGAAAGTGTCTTAATTTGCGTATGAATTGCTGTTTAAATCGTTAAGAATAGCACTTTTTCAATGAATTTAGCCTGAAAGTGTCTTAATTTGCGTATGAATTGCTGTTTAAATCGTTAAGAATAGCACTTTTTCAATGAATTTAGCCTGAAAGTGTCTTAATTTGCGTATGAATTGCTGTTTAAATCGTTAAGAATAGCACTTTTTCAATGAATTTAGCCTGAAAGTGTCTTAATTTGCGTATGAATTGCTGTTTAAATCGTTAAGAATAGCACTTTTTCAATGAATTTAGCCTGAAAGTGTCTTAATTTGCGTATGAATTGCTGTTTAAATCGTTAAGAATAGCACTTTTTCAATGAATTTAGCCTGAAAGTGTCTTAATTTGCGTATGAATTGCTGTTTAAATCGTTAAGAATAGCACTTTTTCAATGAATTTAGCCTGAAAGTGTCTTAATTTGCGTATGAATTGCTGTTTAAATCGTTAAGAATAGCACTTTTTCAATGAATTTAGCCTGAAAGTGTCTTAATTTGCGTATGAATTGCTGTTTAAATCGTTAAGAATAGCACTTTTTCAATGAATTTAGCCTGAAAGTGTCTTAATTTGCGTATGAATTGCTGTTTAAATCGTTAAGAATAGCACTTTTTCAATGAATTTAGCCTGAAAGTGTCTTAATTTGCGTATGAATTGCTGTTTAAATCGTTAAGAATAGCACTTTTTCAATGAATTTAGCCTGAAAGTGTCTTAATTTGCGTATGAATTGCTGTTTAAATCGTTAAGAATAGCACTTTTTCAATGAATTTAGCCTGAAAGTGTCTTAATTTGCGTATGAATTGCTGTTTAAATCGTTAAGAATAGCACTTTTTCAATGAATTTAGCCTGAAAGTGTCTTAATTTGCGTATGAATTGCTGTTTAAATCGTTAAGAATAGCACTTTTTCAATGAATTTAGCCTGAAAGTGTCTTAATTTGCGTATGAATTGCTGTTTAAATCGTTAAGAATAGCACTTTTTCAATGAATTTAGCCTGAAAGTGTCTTAATTTGCGTATGAATTGCTGTTTAAATCGTTAAGAATAGCACTTTTTCAATGAATTTAGCCTGAAAGTGTCTTAATTTGCGTATGAATTGCTGTTTAAATCGTTAAGAATAGCACTTTTTCAATGAATTTAGCCTGAAAGTGTCTTAATTTGCGTATGAATTGCTGTTTAAATCGTTAAGAATAGCACTTTTTCAATGAATTTAGCCTGAAAGTGTCTTAATTTGCGTATGAATTGCTGTTTAAATCGTTAAGAATAGCACTTTTTCAATGAATTTAGCCTGAAAGTGTCTTAATTTGCGTATGAATTGCTGTTTAAATCGTTAAGAATAGCACTTTTTCAATGAATTTAGCCTGAAAGTGTCTTAATTTGCGTATGAATTGCTGTTTAAATCGTTAAGAATAGCACTTTTTCAATGAATTTAGCCTGAAAGTGTCTTAATTTGCGTATGAATTGCTGTTTAAATCGTTAAGAATAGCACTTTTTCAATGAATTTAGCCTGAAAGTGTCTTAATTTGCGTATGAATTGCTGTTTAAATCGTTAAGAATAGCACTTTTTCAATGAATTTAGCCTGAAAGTGTCTTAATTTGCGTATGAATTGCTGTTTAAATCGTTAAGAATAGCACTTTTTCAATGAATTTAGCCTGAAAGTGTCTTAATTTGCGTATGAATTGCTGTTTAAATCGTTAAGAATAGCACTTTTTCAATGAATTTAGCCTGAAAGTGTCTTAATTTGCGTATGAATTGCTGTTTAAATCGTTAAGAATAGCACTTTTTCAATGAATTTAGCCTGAAAGTGTCTTAATTTGCGTATGAATTGCTGTTTAAATCGTTAAGAATAGCACTTTTTCAATGAATTTAGCCTGAAAGTGTCTTAATTTGCGTATGAATTGCTGTTTAAATCGTTAAGAATAGCACTTTTTCAATGAATTTAGCCTGAAAGTGTCTTAATTTGCGTATGAATTGCTGTTTAAATCGTTAAGAATAGCACTTTTTCAATGAATTTAGCCTGAAAGTGTCTTAATTTGCGTATGAATTGCTGTTTAAATCGTTAAGAATAGCACTTTTTCAATGAATTTAGCCTGAAAGTGTCTTAATTTGCGTATGAATTGCTGTTTAAATCGTTAAGAATAGCACTTTTTCAATGAATTTAGCCTGAAAGTGTCTTAATTTGCGTATGAATTGCTGTTTAAATCGTTAAGAATAGCACTTTTTCAATGAATTTAGCCTGAAAGTGTCTTAATTTGCGTATGAATTGCTGTTTAAATCGTTAAGAATAGCACTTTTTCAATGAATTTAGCCTGAAAGTGTCTTAATTTGCGTATGAATTGCTGTTTAAATCGTTAAGAATAGCACTTTTTCAATGAATTTAGCCTGAAAGTGTCTTAATTTGCGTATGAATTGCTGTTTAAATCGTTAAGAATAGCACTTTTTCAATGAATTTAGCCTGAAAGTGTCTTAATTTGCGTATGAATTGCTGTTTAAATCGTTAAGAATAGCACTTTTTCAATGAATTTAGCCTGAAAGTGTCTTAATTTGCGTATGAATTGCTGTTTAAATCGTTAAGAATAGCACTTTTTCAATGAATTTAGCCTGAAAGTGTCTTAATTTGCGTATGAATTGCTGTTTAAATCGTTAAGAATAGCACTTTTTCAATGAATTTAGCCTGAAAGTGTCTTAATTTGCGTATGAATTGCTGTTTAAATCGTTAAGAATAGCACTTTTTCAATGAATTTAGCCTGAAAGTGTCTTAATTTGCGTATGAATTGCTGTTTAAATCGTTAAGAATAGCACTTTTTCAATGAATTTAGCCTGAAAGTGTCTTAATTTGCGTATGAATTGCTGTTTAAATCGTTAAGAATAGCACTTTTTCAATGAATTTAGCCTGAAAGTGTCTTAATTTGCGTATGAATTGCTGTTTAAATCGTTAAGAATAGCACTTTTTCAATGAATTTAGCCTGAAAGTGTCTTAATTTGCGTATGAATTGCTGTTTAAATCGTTAAGAATAGCACTTTTTCAATGAATTTAGCCTGAAAGTGTCTTAATTTGCGTATGAATTGCTGTTTAAATCGTTAAGAATAGCACTTTTTCAATGAATTTAGCCTGAAAGTGTCTTAATTTGCGTATGAATTGCTGTTTAAATCGTTAAGAATAGCACTTTTTCAATGAATTTAGCCTGAAAGTGTCTTAATTTGCGTATGAATTGCTGTTTAAATCGTTAAGAATAGCACTTTTTCAATGAATTTAGCCTGAAAGTGTCTTAATTTGCGTATGAATTGCTGTTTAAATCGTTAAGAATAGCACTTTTTCAATGAATTTAGCCTGAAAGTGTCTTAATTTGCGTATGAATTGCTGTTTAAATCGTTAAGAATAGCACTTTTTCAATGAATTTAGCCTGAAAGTGTCTTAATTTGCGTATGAATTGCTGTTTAAATCGTTAAGAATAGCACTTTTTCAATGAATTTAGCCTGAAAGTGTCTTAATTTGCGTATGAATTGCTGTTTAAATCGTTAAGAATAGCACTTTTTCAATGAATTTAGCCTGAAAGTGTCTTAATTTGCGTATGAATTGCTGTTTAAATCGTTAAGAATAGCACTTTTTCAATGAATTTAGCCTGAAAGTGTCTTAATTTGCGTATGAATTGCTGTTTAAATCGTTAAGAATAGCACTTTTTCAATGAATTTAGCCTGAAAGTGTCTTAATTTGCGTATGAATTGCTGTTTAAATCGTTAAGAATAGCACTTTTTCAATGAATTTAGCCTGAAAGTGTCTTAATTTGCGTATGAATTGCTGTTTAAATCGTTAAGAATAGCACTTTTTCAATGAATTTAGCCTGAAAGTGTCTTAATTTGCGTATGAATTGCTGTTTAAATCGTTAAGAATAGCACTTTTTCAATGAATTTAGCCTGAAAGTGTCTTAATTTGCGTATGAATTGCTGTTTAAATCGTTAAGAATAGCACTTTTTCAATGAATTTAGCCTGAAAGTGTCTTAATTTGCGTATGAATTGCTGTTTAAATCGTTAAGAATAGCACTTTTTCAATGAATTTAGCCTGAAAGTGTCTTAATTTGCGTATGAATTGCTGTTTAAATCGTTAAGAATAGCACTTTTTCAATGAATTTAGCCTGAAAGTGTCTTAATTTGCGTATGAATTGCTGTTTAAATCGTTAAGAATAGCACTTTTTCAATGAATTTAGCCTGAAAGTGTCTTAATTTGCGTATGAATTGCTGTTTAAATCGTTAAGAATAGCACTTTTTCAATGAATTTAGCCTGAAAGTGTCTTAATTTGCGTATGAATTGCTGTTTAAATCGTTAAGAATAGCACTTTTTCAATTATTTTTGGCCTGAAAGTGTCTTAATTTGCGTATGAATTGCTGTTTAAATCGTTAAGAATAGCACTTTTTCAATGAATTTAGCCTGAAAGTGTCTTAATTTGCGTATGAATTGCTGTTTAAATCGTTAAGAATAGCACTTTTTCAATGAATTTAGCCTGAAAGTGTCTTAATTTGCGTATGAATTGCTGTTTAAATCGTTAAGAATAGCACTTTTTCAATGAATTTAGCCTGAAAGTGTCTTAATTTGCGTATGCATTGCTGTTTAAATCGTTAAGAATAGCACTTTTTCAATGAATTTAGCCTGAAAGTGTCTTAATTTGCGTATGAATTGCTGTTTAAATCGTTAAGAATAGCACTTTTTCAATGAATTTAGCCTGAAAGTGTCTTAATTTGCGTATGCATTGCTGTTTAAATCGTTAAGAATAGCACTTTTTCAATGAATTTAGCCTGAAAGTGTCTTAATTTGCGTATGAATTGCTGTTTAAATCGTTAAGAATAGCACTTTTTCAATGAATTTAGCCTGAAAGTGTCTTAATTTGCGTATGAATTGCTGTTTAAATCGTTAAGAATAGCACTTTTTCAATGAATTTAGCCTGAAAGTGTCTTAATTTGCGTATGAATTGCTGTTTAAATCGTTAAGAATAGCACTTTTTCAATGAATTTAGCCTGAAAGTGTCTTAATTTGCGTATGAATTGCTGTTTAAATCGTTAAGAATAGCACTTTTTCAATGAATTTAGCCTGAAAGTGTCTTAATTTGCGTATGAATTGCTGTTTAAATCGTTAAGAATAGCACTTTTTCAATGAATTTAGCCTGAAAGTGTCTTAATTTGCGTATGAATTGCTGTTTAAATCGTTAAGAATAGCACTTTTTCAATGAATTTAGCCTGAAAGTGTCTTAATTTGCGTATGAATTGCTGTTTAAATCGTTAAGAATAGCACTTTTTCAATGAATTTAGCCTGAAAGTGTCTTAATTTGCGTATGAATTGCTGTTTAAATCGTTAAGAATAGCACTTTTTCAATGAATTTAGCCTGAAAGTGTCTTAATTTGCGTATGAATTGCTGTTTAAATCGTTAAGAATAGCACTTTTTCAATGAATTTAGCCTGAAAGTGTTAGCCTGAAAGTGTCTTAATTTGCGTATGAATTGCTGTTTAAATCGTTAAGAATAGCACTTTTTCAATGAATTTAGCCTGAAAGTGTCTTAATTTGCGTATGCATTGCTGTTTAAATCGTTAAGAATAGCACTTTTTCAATTAATTTAGCCTGAAAGTGTCTTAATTTGCGTATGAATTGCTGTTTAAATCGTTAAGAATAGCACTTTTTCAATGAATTTAGCCTGAAAGTGTCTTAATTTGCGTATGAATTGCTGTTTAAATCGTTAAGAATAGCACTTTTTCAATTAATTTAGCCTGAAAGTGTCTTAATTTGCGTATGAATTGCTGTTTAAATCGTTAAGAATAGCACTTTTTCAATGAATTTAGCCTGAAAGTGTCTTAATTTGCGTATGAATTGCTGTTTAAATCGTTAAGAATAGCACTTTTTCAATGAATTTAGCCTGAAAGTGTCTTAATTTGCGTATGAATTGCTGTTTAAATCGTTAAGAATAGCACTTTTTTCAATGAATTTAGCCTGAAAGTGTCTTAATTTGCGTATGAATTGCTGTTTAAATCGTTAAGAATAGCACTTTTTCAATGAATTTAGCCTGAAAGTGTCTTAATTTGCGTATGAATTGCTGTTTAAATCGTTAAGAATAGCACTTTTTCAATGAATTTAGCCTGAAAGTGTCTTAATTTGCGTATGAATTGCTGTTTAAATCGTTAAGAATAGCACTTTTTCAATGAATTTAGCCTGAAAGTGTCTTAATTTGCGTATGAATTGCTGTTTAAATCGTTAAGAATAGCACTTTTTCAATGAATTTAGCCTGAAAGTGTCTTAATTTGCGTATGAATTGCTGTTTAAATCGTTAAGAATAGCACTTTTTCAATGAATTTAGCCTGAAAGTGTCTTAATTTGCGTATGAATTGCTGTTTAAATCGTTAAGAATAGCACTTTTTCAATGAATTTAGCCTGAAAGTGTCTTAATTTGCGTATGAATTGCTGTTTAAATCGTTAAGAATAGCACTTTTTCAATGAATTTAGCCTGAAAGTGTCTTAATTTGCGTATGAATTGCTGTTTAAATCGTTAAGAATAGCACTTTTTCAATGAATTTAGCCTGAAAGTGTCTTAATTTGCGTATGAATTGCTGTTTAAATCGTTAAGAATAGCACTTTTTCAATGAATTTAGCCTGAAAGTGTCTTAATTTGCGTATGAATTGCTGTTTAAATCGTTAAGAATAGCACTTTTTCAATGAATTTAGCCTGAAAGTGTCTTAATTTGCGTATGAATTGCTGTTTAAATCGTTAAGAATAGCACTTTTTCAATGAATTTAGCCTGAAAGTGTCTTAATTTGCGTATGAATTGCTGTTTAAATCGTTAAGAATAGCACTTTTTCAATGAATTTAGCCTGAAAGTGTCTTAATTTGCGTATGAATTGCTGTTTAAATCGTTAAGAATAGCACTTTTTCAATGAATTTAGCCTGAAAGTGTCTTAATTTGCGTATGAATTGCTGTTTAAATCGTTAAGAATAGCACTTTTTCAATGAATTTAGCCTGAAAGTGTCTTAATTTGCGTATGAATTGCTGTTTAAATCGTTAAGAATAGCACTTTTTCAATGAATTTAGCCTGAAAGTGTCTTAATTTGCGTATGAATTGCTGTTTAAATCGTTAAGAATAGCACTTTTTCAATGAATTTAGCCTGAAAGTGTCTTAATTTGCGTATGCATTGCTGTTTAAATCGTTAAGAATAGCACTTTTTCAATGAATTTAGCCTGAAAGTGTCTTAATTTGCGTATGAATTGCTGTTTAAATCGTTAAGAATAGCACTTTTTCAATGAATTTAGCCTGAAAGTGTCTTAATTTGCGTATGAATTGCTGTTTAAATCGTTAAGAATAGCACTTTTTCAATGAATTTAGCCTGAAAGTGTCTTAATTTGCGTATGAATTGCTGTTTAAATCGTTAAGAATAGCACTTTTTCAATGAATTTAGCCTGAAAGTGTCTTAATTTGCGTATGAATTGCTGTTTAAATCGTTAAGAATAGCACTTTTTCAATGAATTTAGCCTGAAAGTGTCTTAATTTGCGTATGAATTGCTGTTTAAATCGTTAAGAATAGCACTTTTTCAATGAATTTAGCCTGAAAGTGTCTTAATTTGCGTATGAATTGCTGTTTAAATCGTTAAGAATAGCACTTTTTCAATGAATTTAGCCTGAAAGTGTCTTAATTTGCGTATGAATTGCTGTTTAAATCGTTAAGAATAGCACTTTTTCAATGAATTTAGCCTGAAAGTGTCTTAATTTGCGTATGAATTGCTGTTTAAATCGTTAAGAATAGCACTTTTTCAATGAATTTAGCCTGAAAGTGTCTTAATTTGCGTATGAATTGCTGTTTAAATCGTTAAGAATAGCACTTTTTCAATGAATTTAGCCTGAAAGTGTCTTAATTTGCGTATGAATTGCTGTTTAAATCGTTAAGAATAGCACTTTTTCAATGAATTTAGCCTGAAAGTGTCTTAATTTGCGTATGAATTGCTGTTTAAATCGTTAAGAATAGCACTTTTTCAATGAATTTAGCCTGAAAGTGTCTTAATTTGCGTATGAATTGCTGTTTAAATCGTTAAGAATAGCACTTTTTCAATGAATTTAGCCTGAAAGTGTCTTAATTTGCGTATGAATTGCTGTTTAAATCGTTAAGAATAGCACTTTTTCAATGAATTTAGCCTGAAAGTGTCTTAATTTGCGTATGAATTGCTGTTTAAATCGTTAAGAATAGCACTTTTTCAATGAATTTAGCCTGAAAGTGTCTTAATTTGCGTATGAATTGCTGTTTAAATCGTTAAGAATAGCACTTTTTCAATGAATTTAGCCTGAAAGTGTCTTAATTTGCGTATGAATTGCTGTTTAAATCGTTAAGAATAGCACTTTTTCAATGAATTTAGCCTGAAAGTGTCTTAATTTGCGTATGAATTGCTGTTTAAATCGTTAAGAATAGCACTTTTTCAATGAATTTAGCCTGAAAGTGTCTTAATTTGCGTATGAATTGCTGTTTAAATCGTTAAGAATAGCACTTTTTCAATGAATTTAGCCTGAAAGTGTCTTAATTTGCGTATGAATTGCTGTTTAAATCGTTAAGAATAGCACTTTTTCAATGAATTTAGCCTGAAAGTGTCTTAATTTGCGTATGAATTGCTGTTTAAATCGTTAAGAATAGCACTTTTTCAATGAATTTAGCCTGAAAGTGTCTTAATTTGCGTATGAATTGCTGTTTAAATCGTTAAGAATAGCACTTTTTCAATGAATTTAGCCTGAAAGTGTCTTAATTTGCGTATGAATTGCTGTTTAAATCGTTAAGAATAGCACTTTTTCAATGAATTTAGCCTGAAAGTGTCTTAATTTGCGTATGAATTGCTGTTTAAATCGTTAAGAATAGCACTTTTTCAATGAATTTAGCCTGAAAGTGTCTTAATTTGCGTATGAATTGCTGTTTAAATCGTTAAGAATAGCACTTTTTCAATGAATTTAGCCTGAAAGTGTCTTAATTTGCGTATGAATTGCTGTTTAAATCGTTAAGAATAGCACTTTTTCAATGAATTTAGCCTGAAAGTGTCTTAATTTGCGTATGAATTGCTGTTTAAATCGTTAAGAATAGCACTTTTTCAATGAATTTAGCCTGAAAGTGTCTTAATTTGCGTATGAATTGCTGTTTAAATCGTTAAGAATAGCACTTTTTCAATGAATTTAGCCTGAAAGTGTCTTAATTTGCGTATGAATTGCTGTTTAAATCGTTAAGAATAGCACTTTTTCAATGAATTTAGCCTGAAAGTGTCTTAATTTGCGTATGAATTGCTGTTTAAATCGTTAAGAATAGCACTTTTTCAATGAATTTAGCCTGAAAGTGTCTTAATTTGCGTATGAATTGCTGTTTAAATCGTTAAGAATAGCACTTTTTCAATGAATTTAGCCTGAAAGTGTCTTAATTTGCGTATGAATTGCTGTTTAAATCGTTAAGAATAGCACTTTTTCAATGAATTTAGCCTGAAAGTGTCTTAATTTGCGTATGAATTGCTGTTTAAATCGTTAAGAATAGCACTTTTTCAATGAATTTAGCCTGAAAGTGTCTTAATTTGCGTATGAATTGCTGTTTAAATCGTTAAGAATAGCACTTTTTCAATGAATTTAGCCTGAAAGTGTCTTAATTTGCGTATGAATTGCTGTTTAAATCGTTAAGAATAGCACTTTTTCAATGAATTTAGCCTGAAAGTGTCTTAATTTGCGTATGAATTGCTGTTTAAATCGTTAAGAATAGCACTTTTTCAATGAATTTAGCCTGAAAGTGTCTTAATTTGCGTATGAATTGCTGTTTAAATCGTTAAGAATAGCACTTTTTCAATGAATTTAGCCTGAAAGTGTCTTAATTTGCGTATGAATTGCTGTTTAAATCGTTAAGAATAGCACTTTTTCAATGAATTTAGCCTGAAAGTGTCTTAATTTGCGTATGAATTGCTGTTTAAATCGTTAAGAATAGCACTTTTTCAATGAATTTAGCCTGAAAGTGTCTTAATTTGCGTATGAATTGCTGTTTAAATCGTTAAGAATAGCACTTTTTCAATGAATTTAGCCTGAAAGTGTCTTAATTTGCGTATGAATTGCTGTTTAAATCGTTAAGAATAGCACTTTTTCAATGAATTTAGCCTGAAAGTGTCTTAATTTGCGTATGAATTGCTGTTTAAATCGTTAAGAATAGCACTTTTTCAATGAATTTAGCCTGAAAGTGTCTTAATTTGCGTATGAATTGCTGTTTAAATCGTTAAGAATAGCACTTTTTCAATGAATTTAGCCTGAAAGTGTCTTAATTTGCGTATGAATTGCTGTTTAAATCGTTAAGAATAGCACTTTTTCAATGAATTTAGCCTGAAAGTGTCTTAATTTGCGTATGAATTGCTGTTTAAATCGTTAAGAATAGCACTTTTTCAATGAATTTAGCCTGAAAGTGTCTTAATTTGCGTATGAATTGCTGTTTAAATCGTTAAGAATAGCACTTTTTCAATGAATTTAGCCTGAAAGTGTCTTAATTTGCGTATGAATTGCTGTTTAAATCGTTAAGAATAGCACTTTTTCAATGAATTTAGCCTGAAAGTGTCTTAATTTGCGTATGAATTGCTGTTTAAATCGTTAAGAATAGCACTTTTTCAATGAATTTAGCCTGAAAGTGTCTTAATTTGCGTATGAATTGCTGTTTAAATCGTTAAGAATAGCACTTTTTCAATGAATTTAGCCTGAAAGTGTCTTAATTTGCGTATGAATTGCTGTTTAAATCGTTAAGAATAGCACTTTTTCAATGAATTTAGCCTGAAAGTGTCTTAATTTGCGTATGCATTGCTGTTTAAATCGTTAAGAATAGCACTTTTTCAATGAATTTAGCCTGAAAGTGTCTTAATTTGCGTATGAATTGCTGTTTAAATCGTTAAGAATAGCACTTTTTCAATTAATTTAGCCTGAAAGTGTCTTAATTTGCGTATGAATTGCTGTTTAAATCGTTAAGAATAGCACTTTTTCAATGAATTTAGCCTGAAAGTGTCTTAATTTGCGTATGAATTGCTGTTTAAATCGTTAAGAATAGCACTTTTTCAATGAATTTAGCCTGAAAGTGTCTTAATTTGCGTATGAATTGCTGTTTAAATCGTTAAGAATAGCACTTTTTCAATGAATTTAGCCTGAAAGTGTCTTAATTTGCGTATGAATTGCTGTTTAAATCGTTAAGAATAGCACTTTTTCAATGAATTTAGCCTGAAAGTGTCTTAATTTGCGTATGAATTGCTGTTTAAATCGTTAAGAATAGCACTTTTTCAATGAATTTAGCCTGAAAGTGTCTTAATTTGCGTATGCATTGCTGTTTAAATCGTTAAGAATAGCACTTTTTCAATGAATTTAGCCTGAAAGTGTCTTAATTTGCGTATGAATTGCTGTTTAAATCGTTAAGAATAGCACTTTTTCAATGAATTTAGCCTGAAAGTGTCTTAATTTGCGTATGAATTGCTGTTTAAATCGTTAAGAATAGCACTTTTTCAATGAATTTAGCCTGAAAGTGTCTTAATTTGCGTATGAATTGCTGTTTAAATCGTTAAGAATAGCACTTTTTCAATGAATTTAGCCTGAAAGTGTCTTAATTTGCGTATGAATTGCTGTTTAAATCGTTAAGAATAGCACTTTTTCAATGAATTTAGCCTGAAAGTGTCTTAATTTGCGTATGAATTGCTGTTTAAATCGTTAAGAATAGCACTTTTTCAATGAATTTAGCCTGAAAGTGTCTTAATTTGCGTATGAATTGCTGTTTAAATCGTTAAGAATAGCACTTTTTCAATTAATTTAGCCTGAAAGTGTCTTAATTTGCGTATGCATTGCTGTTTAAATCGTTAAGAATAGCACTTTTTCAATGAATTTAGCCTGAAAGTGTCTTAATTTGCGTATGAATTGCTGTTTAAATCGTTAAGAATAGCACTTTTTCAATGAATTTAGCCTGAAAGTGTCTTAATTTGCGTATGAATTGCTGTTTAAATCGTTAAGAATAGCACTTTTTCAATGAATTTAGCCTGAAAGTGTCTTAATTTGCGTATGAATTGCTGTTTAAATCGTTAAGAATAGCACTTTTTCAATGAATTTAGCCTGAAAGTGTCTTAATTTGCGTATGAATTGCTGTTTAAATCGTTAAGAATAGCACTTTTTCAATGAATTTAGCCTGAAAGTGTCTTAATTTGCGTATGAATTGCTGTTTAAATCGTTAAGAATAGCACTTTTTCAATGAATTTAGCCTGAAAGTGTCTTAATTTGCGTATGAATTGCTGTTTAAATCGTTAAGAATAGCACTTTTTCAATGAATTTAGCCTGAAAGTGTCTTAATTTGCGTATGAATTGCTGTTTAAATCGTTAAGAATAGCACTTTTTCAATGAATTTAGCCTGAAAGTGTCTTAATTTGCGTATGAATTGCTGTTTAAATCGTTAAGAATAGCACTTTTTCAATGAATTTAGCCTGAAAGTGTCTTAATTTGCGTATGAATTGCTGTTTAAATCGTTAAGAATAGCACTTTTTCAATGAATTTAGCCTGAAAGTGTCTTAATTTGCGTATGAATTGCTGTTTAAATCGTTAAGAATAGCACTTTTTCAATGAATTTAGCCTGAAAGTGTCTTAATTTGCGTATGAATTGCTGTTTAAATCGTTAAGAATAGCACTTTTTCAATGATTTAGCCTGAAAGTGTCTTAATTTGCGTATGAATTGCTGTTTAAATCGTTAAGAATAGCACTTTTTCAATGAATTTAGCCTGAAAGTGTCTTAATTTGCGTATGAATTGCTGTTTAAATCGTTAAGAATAGCACTTTTTCAATGAATTTAGCCTGAAAGTGTCTTAATTTGCGTATGAATTGCTGTTTAAATCGTTAAGAATAGCACTTTTTCAATGAATTTAGCCTGAAAGTGTCTTAATTTGCGTATGAATTGCTGTTTAAATCGTTAAGAATAGCACTTTTTCAATGAATTTAGCCTGAAAGTGTCTTAATTTGCGTATGAATTGCTGTTTAAATCGTTAAGAATAGCACTTTTTCAATGAATTTAGCCTGAAAGTGTCTTAATTTGCGTATGAATTGCTGTTTAAATCGTTAAGAATAGCACTTTTTCAATGAATTTAGCCTGAAAGTGTCTTAATTTGCGTATGAATTGCTGTTTAAATCGTTAAGAATAGCACTTTTTCAATGAATTTAGCCTGAAAGTGTCTTAATTTGCGTATGAATTGCTGTTTAAATCGTTAAGAATAGCACTTTTTCAATGAATTTAGCCTGAAAGTGTCTTAATTTGCGTATGAATTGCTGTTTAAATCGTTAAGAATAGCACTTTTTCAATGAATTTAGCCTGAAAGTGTCTTAATTTGCGTATGAATTGCTGTTTAAATCGTTAAGAATAGCACTTTTTCAATGAATTTAGCCTGAAAGTGTCTTAATTTGCGTATGAATTGCTGTTTAAATCGTTAAGAATAGCACTTTTTCAATGAATTTAGCCTGAAAGTGTCTTAATTTGCGTATGAATTGCTGTTTAAATCGTTAAGAATAGCACTTTTTCAATGAATTTAGCCTGAAAGTGTCTTAATTTGCGTATGAATTGCTGTTTAAATCGTTAAGAATAGCACTTTTTCAATGAATTTAGCCTGAAAGTGTCTTAATTTGCGTATGAATTGCTGTTTAAATCGTTAAGAATAGCACTTTTTCAATGAATTTAGCCTGAAAGTGTCTTAATTTGCGTATGAATTGCTGTTTAAATCGTTAAGAATAGCACTTTTTCAATGAATTTAGCCTGAAAGTGTCTTAATTTGCGTATGAATTGCTGTTTAAATCGTTAAGAATAGCACTTTTTCATGAATTTAGCCTGAAAGTGTCTTAATTTGCGTATGAATTGCTGTTTAAATCGTTAGAATAGCACTTTTTTCAATGAATTTAGCCTGAAAGTGTCTTAATTTGCGTATGAATTGCTGTTTAAATCGTTAAGAATAGCACTTTTTCAATGAATTTAGCCTGAAAGTGTCTTAATTTGCGTATGAATTGCTGTTTAAATCGTTAAGAATAGCACTTTTTCAATGAATTTAGCCTGAAAGTGTCTTAATTTGCGTATGAATTGCTGTTTAAATCGTTAAGAATAGCACTTTTTCAATGAATTTAGCCTGAAAGTGTCTTAATTTGCGTATGAATTGCTGTTTAAATCGTTAAGAATAGCACTTTTTCAATGAATTTAGCCTGAAAGTGTCTTAATTTGCGTATGAATTGCTGTTTAAATCGTTAAGAATAGCACTTTTACAATGAATTTAGCCTGAAAGTGTCTTAATTTGCGTATGAATTGCTGTTTAAATCGTTAAGAATAGCACTTTTTCAATAATTTAGGCCTGAAAGTGTCTTAATTTGCGTATGAATTGCTGTTTAAATCGTTAAGAATAGCACTTTTTCAATGAATTTAGCCTGAAAGTGTCTTAATTTGCGTATGAATTGCTGTTTAAATTGTTAAGAATAGCACTTTTTCAATGAATTTAGCCTGAAAATGTCTTAATTTGCGTATGAATTGCTGTTTAAATCGTTAAGAATAGCACTTTTTCAATTATTTTGGCCTGAAAGTGTCTTAATTTGCGTATGCATTGCTGTTTAAATCGTTAAGAATAGCACTTTTTCAATGAATTTAGCCTGAAAGTGTCTTAATTTGCGTATGAATTGCTGTTTAAATCAGTTAAGACGACAGCGCAGTAAGGAGTTAGCACAACCCGCAACACCGAGCATCAAGCGAGCGCAATATAACATAAATATCAACATCCGAGCCGAGAGCACATTTTCTGCAACGCAGCATAAAATGTGTCACCAACCATCGTCGATCGAATCATGCTCGAATCATGATCGCTGCCAGAAGTAAACATCGATCGCCATCGGATGACGCAGCTATAAAACATCGCAGCCCGCTCAATCATCGGTTCTTTCCTGCATTCTCCAGACACCGAGACGGACCGGCGTGAAACCCGTACCGAGTAGGATCGCATCCCGCGTTCACGAGTTTAAATAAGAGTTGTTAATAAAATAGAAATAACTTTTTTAAAAACTCTAAACCCGTGAGTGCGTTATTAACTGGCGCCCGAATAGGGACCGCGCTATGTGAAAAATAAAGTTAAGGTGCAAGTGAAAAGTAACCACGTTAGAGTGAAAGTTACCACCAAATCCTAAACTAAAAAAGACTTCCTGATCGCCGAGTGCAGCCGTGTGAAAAGGATCCCGAGTCACCTGTGCAGTTAGCAGCTCACGCAGGACAAAAAGGAACCATCCATCACACTGAGAAGGAAGAATATCATAGCCGGTTTCCCAGCAAAAAACAACACATCGCCCGTTAGAGGAGCGAAAAACAACATAAGGCCCGTTAGAGGAGCGAAAAACAACATAAGGCCCGCTAGAGGAGCTGATAAAGACAACATAAGACGTACATCCAACGCCCGAAACAGGATGCGTATGGTACCGTAAGTACAGTGAATTATAAAAAATCGTAAGTGAAAATTTCAAACAGTGAAAAAAAAATCAAAAACGAGTATTAAAAACGATTGCAAATTAATATTACATATTACTAACTCAATCAAGTGAAGTTAAAAACGTGTTTAAACTAACGAAAAAATCCTGGAGGATCTAATTAATTCATTACAATCTCTAACATTGAAAATGTCGAAACCCGAACTTGATCAAATTATCAACCGCATTGCCGCACTCGAAGCGTGCAATATTGCCCCCACTTTTATCGATTATTCTGATCCACCGCTTTATTTCACAAAGCCAGATGGAACAAGTGTAAATCCTGAAACTTTTGAAAAAATTCCCGATTTGGTAAAAGATCTACCAACATTCACTGGGGATCCCAGCGAACTGAATAGCTGGTTAAATGATGTAGACAGTTTAGTGAAACTCTATCAAACTAAAGGTACAGATACCATCGAACGTCAAAATAAATACCACATGATCTGCAAATTCATTCGTAGAAAAATACGCGGTGAAGCGAATGACTCACTCGTCGCTTCAAACGTAGGCATAAATTGGAACCTGATCAAAAAAACATTGATCACCTATTACGGCGAAAAACGTGACTTGGAAACATTGGACTTCCAACTCATGAGCGTGCAACAGAAGAACCGCTCACTTGAAGTATATTACGACGAGGTGAACAGATTACTGTCCCTCATCGCAAATCAAATAAATACCGATGAAAGGTTTACACACCCCGAAGCTTCCAGAGCTTTAATTGAAATGTACAACAAAAAAGCAATTGATGCTTTCATGAGAGGACTCGATGGAGACGTTTACAAGTTCATAAGGAATTATGAGCCAACATCGCTTGCAGGAGCATACAGCTATTGTATCTCTTTCCAAAATATTGAATGCAGAAAAATGTTAACAAAACCGAGAACATACACTCCACCAACGGCACCAAGGAATATGATTCCCTTACCGCCACCAACACCAATAAGGTACACAAATGCCCAAACACCACCTAGGCCTCATTACCCAAAACCTCCAATGTATGGAAATCGAAATTTAAACAATTTCATTCCAAGGCACCAACAGCCCTTTCAAAAAATGCAATCTAATCAATTTCAACGTCAACCTCCACCAGAACCGATGGACGTTGATCAATCTATCAGAACTCGCCAAGTAAATTACGGAAATCGTCCAAATTCAAACAATGTGAGACCACCAAAACGACCTAGAGTCAATAATATCCAAACAAACGCCAGAAACATAAACAACATTAATCATATAGCAGATGCCAATCTTGCACAAACATTCGAAAACGTAAACAACAACGTGAATAACACAACGGTTGACAATGTGCAACAGTCATTCGAACGATATTTCAGAACAATTGAAAAACAAGAAGGTAATAACTTCAGAGAAACTTTTGAAGAAGCAGAGCTGAATTTTTTAGAATAAACTCAGCGTTGCCTTACTTCTTATTCTATGGTAACGCTTCAGAACCACTCAAAATGTTAATTGATACTGGATCTAATAAAAATTACATACATCCAAAATATGCAAAAATTTCACACAAGGTTGATAAACCATTTTTCGTATCATCCGTAGCAGGAGATATTAAAATCGACGCTTATTCTCAAGCACGATTATTCAAACCATATTCAGATAAAATGCTAAAATTTTATCATTTAGAAAATTTAAAATCGTTTGATGCCATAATTGGACACGATTCACTAAAGGAAATTAAAGCAGTAATTGACACAGCCAATGAAATATTAATCATTGATGGCACACATGTCATTCCATTACAACAATACCAACTACAGGAAGTAAATAAAATAAACATTCGTGATAATCATCTGAACCAAAACGAAAAAGAAAGCTACATGACCTATTACAGGAATATCAAGATCTTTTCCAACCACCAGATTTGAAACTACCTTGTACATCGCGAGTAAAAGCGACAATAAGAACAAAAGATGAATCACCAGTTTATAGTAAAACGTATCCCTATCCCCAAGCACTTAAAGGTGAAGTTAACAAGCAAATTGAAAAACTCCTAAATGATGGTGTTACGTCCGAAGACGGCCTACGTTGTGTTTTTTTTTTGTTGAAACCAATATTCTCTTTCAATTATTAGGTGGCTCTGAAAAGAGCCGATTGGATTGGCTTGGCTTCCCTCCGCGGTGTGATCGAGAATGACCGCGCTTTGCGATCAGCACCTCTTTTATAGCTTTTGGAAAAGAAGCCGAGTGTTCTAAATTTCTGCGACGAGCACTTTCTCGTCGCACGGCAGCTCACACTTTCTGGAACGCTTTGACAAAAGCGCTCCACACGGTTCGACTTCTTGGAAGCCGAGTATGGAAACGGCGGCACGTGTGGCGTGGATTCGTTATTGTTCTTATTGGTGCCTGTGTGCTCTGGATCCACTGTTGTTGTTATTTTAGTTCGGGATCGAACATACCGGCCACCTTTTGGGAATACATTTCCCAAAATTTACACTTCCTGATGACACTCCAATGCACAAATTTTGGAAACTGGACGTTTGATGATCCCATTCGCTGTACGAAGAGTCACGACACGTGTCACTGAATCTGGTCCAGGATGTTTTTCCACTATACGCGCCAAAGGCCACTTCACTGCTGGTAATTGCTCGTCTTTCACTATCACCAAATCACCTACATTCAGCTCCTGAATGCTCCGTTTGACGTTGCGATGACCGTTTAACGACTTCACATACTCGTTGCGCCAACGGTGCCAGAAACCCTGGGCATATCTCTGAACAAGCTGATACTGCGACAGGCGATTAAGCGGGAGATGGGATAGTTCAGGTTCGGGAATTACTTGTGGTTTCTTGAGCAGCAAAAAATGTGCAGGAGTTAACGCCTCTAGGTCATTAGGATCTTGTGAAAGGGGGACAAGAGGTCTGGAATTCATATGGCCTTCTATCTTTGCTAAGATAGTAATCATAGCTTCGTAAGCCAACTGAGCTGCACCAAGCTGACGTACTAAGTGAGTTTTTGCCACCTTTACTGCAGCTTCCCATAAGCCGCCGAAGTTGGGAGCGCGAGGTGGAATCATATGCCACTGGATACTGTCTTTGGCCATATAGTCACTGATTTTTTCACTGTCACGCTGAAGAAGAACGTATAGTTCGTGCAAGGCATGTTTGGCACCTACGAAATTAGTGCCATTGTCGGAATACAAATGCTTCGGCTTGCCCCTTCTGGCCACAAATCTATCCAGCGCCATTAAGAAAGAAGGGGTACTCAGATCACTAACGAGTTCTAAATGAACAGCCTTTGTGCTCATACAAACAAACACTGACACGTAACACTTGGGAGAAGCTGCCTTACGGTGTGTTGGGCGCAAATAAAACGGTCCACAGTAATCGATTCCAACGCAAGCGAACACTTCGTTTACCGTAACACGTGACACTGGTAGCTGACCAATGGGTTGTGCTATTGGAACTGGATTGGCCCTTATGCACCGATAGCAGGTTCGAAGTACACTACGAACGGCCCGCATGCCATTCAGAATCCACACTTCATCACGCAGGGACGAAAGGGTCATTGTAACTCCACCGTGTAATGTTTATGATGCTGATCCCTGATCAAAAGACGCGTAAATGGGTGAAATGCTGGCAAAAGAACTGGATGCTTCCCATCAAATGCCATATTTGATTCACGCAACCGGCCACCAACGCGTAATAATCCACAAGAATCGAGGAATGGATTCAACAATCGAATGGATGAGCTCTTTGTTAGACACTTTCCCTTTGTGATAGCGCGAATATCGTCTGAAAACACTTCTCTTTGCACCATATGGAACAGGATCGTTTTAGCCGACTGTAACTCTTTCACTGTTAACGAAGACGAAAACTGTTTTGGTTCACGCTTGCGAATATTGTTGATGAATCTAACACAGAATCCAAAAACCCTTAACAGCCGTTGAAACGATGAAAATCGCTTGAAGATTAGATCCGTCTCAGCAACTTGAGCCGTGAGAACGATGGCTCTTTTCTCCAACTCTGTTTCACCTTTCTCGCCGAAGTGTTGAGAAGGCCAAGATGATTTGACTCCGCCAAGCCACGAGGGGACCATTTCTCCATAGATCACTGTTTAGAAGCTCGACTGTTGATATACCCGAGAGATCATATCGGCTGGGTTTTCTTTTCCGGAGACATGTTGCCACTGCGCACCATGTGTTATGTCTTGTACTTCAGCTACCCGGTTGGCCAACAAACGGTTTCCATGTTCTGGGAGCTGCCTTGAGCCACTGAAGCGTAACAGTTGAATCAGAACCAAAAGAAACACTCGTCGAATTTGGTGTCTAATGCATACACCACCTTTTGGTAGAGTCGAGCTCCAAGCAAGGCGGCAGACAGCTCTAATCGCGGAATTGTTTAAAGGTTTCAGTGGAGCCACTCTTGGATTTCGACGCTAATAATGTTATGCATATTGAACCGTTGCTGTCGATTGATCTGATGTATATGCATGCACCATAGGCCACTTCAGAAGCATCAACAAAGCAATGTAGCTCTGCATGCTGATGTTCTGGTATGAATGCAAACCTAGCTATGCGAAATTGTGCTAAGTTTGCTATTTGTTGCAGAAATTCTGTCCACTTTTCTTGCAACTTATGAGGAACTGGCACATCCCAGTCCAAGCTCTGCAACCACAATTGTTGCATGATGATTTTCGCACGTATAGTCACTGGTGTAATAAGACCGAGGGGATCATAGAGTTGAGCTATTGATGACAATATACTGCGTTTTGTGTGAATAGTGGACTTGTTTTCAATAGAGACATTCATACGAAATGAATCTGCTTCGGGTTCCCAGCAAATGCCCAGTGTCTTGATGCTTTCTTCAGCTTCAAACTTTATGGCGGATTGTGTTCCAAGAAGTTCTGCAGGGAGATCCGCTAGCACCTCTAGCGAATTGGAACACCACTTTCGAAGACAAAATCCACCTTTTTCGAGAAGAGCATTGAGTTGATCACGCAGTTCTTTTGCTTCTGCAATACTTCCCGCTCCTGCTAGTAGATCATCCACATACAGGTTTTGTTTCACAGCGGCACTGGCTTTGGGGTATTGCTTACCTTCATCATGAGCAAGCTGTAGCAATGTGCGTGTTGCTAAGAATGCTGAGGGTGCCAAGCCATATGTCACTGTGCTTAGTTCGTATGATCGGATGGGCTGAGCATTGTCAAATCTCCATAAAATACGTTGCAGATGCCGATCATCTGGATGCATTGTTACTTGTCGGTACATCTTTGCTATGTCAGCGACAATAGCTACACGATATTTTCGGAAACGAATTACTAAAGTTAGCAACTCCTCCTGAACCACGGGACCAACTAGCAGAGCTTCGTTCAATGACTTTCAGTCGTAGTTTTAGCAGAGGCGTCGAAAACAACTCTCAGTTTCGTAGTAGAACTGGACTCTTTCAACACCGGATGATGTGGAAGATAATATGCACCGATTTTTTCTTCTTGATTTTCAGAAACAACAGCCATGTGCCCCAGGTCTAAATATTCCTGCATGAAGTCGTGGTATTGGCTTTTGAGGCAAGCATCCTTCGACAATCTTTTCTCAAGAAGGTGAAATCTTTTCAATGCATTGGTTTTCGACTCACCTATTATTTCCTTGAAGTTGGGCTGCTTGGGCATTTGAACAATATAACGGCCGCTTCCATCACGCGAAACGGTTTGTTGAAAATGCCTTTCACACTCCTTTTCATCAAAAGAGTATTCGCTCACCTGGAGTTCCTCGATCTTCCAGAATCGCTCCAATTGTTCTTCGATCGTAGGACGGACGGCTACCACATTGCACCGAACCGCATCACTCGATATAGCAGGAATGTCACCGGTCATAATCCAGCCGAAAACACTTTCGACCAGCACGCCTTTGTTTGGTAGACTATATCTACCGTCACACAATAGTGAGTAGAAATACCCTGCTCCAATAATCATATCGATACGACCGGGCGTGCAGAAATGCGGGTCTGCGAGAGGATATGATGCAGGTATATTCCACTTTTGCACTGGGACTTCGTGGGATGGAGTATCACACGCCACTTTTCGCAACACTAAGAAGTCCATTTCCGCCGAATAGTTGGTAACGCGCGACTGTACCTTTGCACGAACTTCATGATTGGCACTGGATTCTATTCCGTCGACACCAACGATCAAAATGTTCACTTTTTCCGCGGCAAATGCAATTGTTGGACACAGCGACTCACTAATGGCGTTAGGTTGCGAACCATTGTCCAACAGCGCACGCACGAGATGCCTTTGTCCATATGCATCATTTACTTCCAACAACCACAGTTGAAAGCAACACGTTTTTGGATACACGATCAACACTATTTACATGCGCAGCTGCCATAATGCTCGAATCAGACGAACCTTTTTCACAGGGCTGTTTAGCATCTTCCACGAAATGTAGCAATGTGTGAGCTTCTTTTTGCATTGCTGGCACGTATATCTTGATCGGCATGATTTTGCAAAATGCCCCTTTTGTAGGCAATTGCCACAAAGTTCTTTGCCATTAACAGCACTCTGTCGATCCTTAGGCTTAAGATCCAGAAAATGCTTGGCATTGCCATAAATAATGGTCTTTAGAGCACAAAACACAAGGAACCACATTGTTCCCTTTCATGCTTGCAGCATTGACACTAAGCCTTTTAGATGTTTTCTGGTTTGGTACCTTTGCGTTGGAAGAGCTAACACGATTTCCTACCTGCAACGCTAGAGACTCACTCGCTTGCGCTCTTTTAAGCAGAAATGCTGTCATGCTAGGATAGGTTAACAAAGCTTCCTCCTGAGCGTAGTGTTCTTCCCAAGCCTTCAACGATGCTTGTCGAGCTTGCTGGCCAAAATTTCCATGATAATGCTACTATCATCCGAAACGGTTTCTCCTAGCTGTTTTAGAATGTCAATATGCAGCTGGAATTTGCTCACTAATTGTCGAAGCTCTTGCGCACCACTATTGATCATGGAAGGCAACCCAAATAATTCACGAGTGTCATTTTACGTAGATACGGCTTGTTACCATACCGGTCAAGCAAAGCTTTCCATGCCACAGTATAATTTTCCGAAGAAATGGGAATTGGGTGCACTATTCCTGCCGCTTCCCCTTTCAATGACGCGCGCAGGTAATGAAACTTTTGTATAGGTGCGATATCGTCACAGTTGTGCACAAGAGAACCAAAAGTGTCATGAAATAACAACCATTGCGTTACCTCGCCACTAAAAACGGCAACGATATAGTGGGTAGTTCACGCTTACGAGCTTTGAGCGTGGGTTGCTCTTCTTTCTCCTTTTTCACTAGCTTTGATAACGCAGCCTTGGTTTCGAAAAATAGATCTTCCGTTTGCGCTAGGATATCATCGTTGCTCTGGTAGCGTTTTCCGATTCATCTAGCTCTTCACACTCTTCATGGATCGATTGGAAACATTCCCAACACTTCACCAATCTTGCAAGACGATCAGGCACTTGATCTTGTAGCTCGGGGGTGTAATCCACTGCGAACTGCAGTGAGCGTCGCATTAGACTCAATCAGCGATCGCCTTTTGGCCTGCTTGGCCTTAAGCTTGTCCGCCTTGGTCATTTTGGACTAAAAACTACACTCACACGCAAAGTCACAGGCACGCGAGGGCACGAACTCGCGGCAACCACACACGCGCGCGAAAACACACTCGCGCCAAAGTCACACGCACGCGAGGACACGAACTCACGGCGAATCACACACAAACTGCAGAGTCACCACACACCACGAGGACACGAAACTCGCGGAGAGTAACACAAATCACCATACCGAGGACACAAAACTCGTGGTTAGCCAACAAGCGAGGACACAAACTCGCTGAATAAAGAATGCACGCACTCGCACGAGGACACGAACTCGTGACAGTCACACACACACGCACGATGAAGCCACTCACGGAGAGTCGCAAATATACACACGAGGACACGAACTCGTGGTATATCACACCGTACACGCGCGAGGACCACAAACTCGCATTAATCGTTACACGCACGCACTTGCGCGACGACACGAAACGCGTGAGAAAAAAATACGTACGCACTTTACTCACGGATCCAGGAGTGTTGAAGCCCGCCATCCTGGTCACAGGCACCAAAATGTTACGTCCGAAGACGGCCTACGTTTGTGTTTTTTTTTTTTGTTGAAACCAATATTTCTCTTTCAATTATTAGGTGGCTCTGAAAAGAGCCGATTGGATTGGCTTGGCTTCCCTCCCGCGGTGTGATCGAGAATGACCGCGCTTTGCGATCAGCACCTCTTTTTATAGCTTTGTGGAAAAGAAGCGAGTGTTCTAAATTTCTGCGACGAGCACTTTCTCGTCGCACGGCAGCTCACACTTTCTGGAACGCTTTGACAAAAGCGCTCCACACGGTTCGACTTCTTGGAAGCGAGTATGGAAACGGCGGCACGTGTGGCGTGGATTTCGTTATTGTTCTTATTGGTGCCTGTGTGCTCTGGATCCACTGTTGTTGTTATTTTAGTTCGGATCGAACAGATGGAATCATCAGACCTTCGAAATCCCATACAATGCACCAGTGTGGCATTGTTCCAAAAAAACTGGATGCTGCCAATGAAAAAAATATAGACTTGTCGTAGACTACAGAAAATTGAACACTCAAACAATAAGCGATAAATATCCTATTCCGGATCCATCTACTGTTTTAGCCAATCTAGGTTCAAATAAATATTTCACAACTCTTGACTAGCGTTCAGGATTCTCATCAAGTACCCTATGTCGGGAAAATGATATCGAAAAAACTGCATTTTCAATAAACAACGGAAAATATGAATTTCCGTCAACGCCATGCCATTTGGTTTTAAAAAATGCCCCTTCAATATTCAACGCGTCATGGACGACACTTTAAGGGAACACATCGGAAAAATTGTCACATATACATCGATGACATAATTCATTTTTCGCAAAACAGTTGAAGAACATCTGCAAAATTAAGAATTGTTCTAGAAACTCTGAGAGCCGCTAATTTCAAAATACAACGGATAAATCGAAATTTCTTAAGACAGAAGTTGAATTCCTTCGGATTCATAGTCTCAAGTGAAGGACTTAAACAAATATAAAAAAGATTGAAGCCATAAAAAAATTCCCAGAACCACAAAACCTTAAAGAACTAAGAAGATTTCTTAGGAATGTCAGGTTACTACCGCAGGTTTTATTAAAAACTATGCACAACTGGCAAAACCCATCACAAAACTCCTAAGAGGGGAGGATGGCCATCGCCAAATTTCCAAACACGAATCAAAAAATTCCCTATTAAATTTGATCAAACCGCAAAAAAACGCATTTCAAACCCTTAAAGACATATATCTCTTCTAATGATGTTTTAGCTTTTCCAGATTTCCAGAAGCCATTCGAACTAACAACAGGACCGCATCGGAAAAGCACTAGGAGCTGTGCTTTCACAAAAATGTCACGACGGTGATAGACCGATAACCTTCATTTCTCGTACTCTTTCCAAAACAGAGGAAAATTATGCAACCAACGAAAAGGAAATGCTTGCCATCGTTTGGGCACTACAAACATTGAGAAATTTCATATACGGAGCTAAATTAATATTCATACAGATCATCAACCATTAACATTTGCTTTATCTCCGCAGAACAACAACGCAAAACTGAAAAGATGGAAATCTTTCATGGAGGAACACGATTACCAATTATTCTACAAACCCGGAAGATCAAACGTTGTAGCAGATGCACTTTCCCGTATACAACTAAACTCATTAACGCCAACTCAGCACTCAGCTGACGAAGACGATCATTCTTATATACCTTCAACAGAAGCACCAATTAATGTATTCCACAACCAACTAGTATTTAAAATTGGAACTAATTCTTCATACCAATTAATTACCCCTTTCCCAAAATTCAGAAGACATATTTTTATTGAACCAACATTTACTTCTGATTTTATCAAGGATAAATTCAAAAAATTAATCAATCCAAATGTAATTAATGGAATTCACACAGATGAACAAACAATGGGAATTATCCAAGAAGTTTATAAAACTCTCTACAATCCAAAAACAATCAAAGCTAGATTTTCCCAAAGACAAGTACAAGACCTATGCGATGAAGAAACACAAATTGAAGAAATCAAGAATATTCATAATTTTGCTCACAGAAATGCTAAGGAAAACTCATTGCAATTTATAAAAAAATTCTACTTTCCCGGAATGAGAAAAAGTATTCAAAACATTGTAAAAATTGTGAGATATGTAAAACAGAAAAATACGAGAGAAAACCCCAAGAATTTATACCAGTAAAAACACCAATACCGACATATCCTGGAGAAATTATCCATATTGACATATTTGCTTATAACGCAAACTTTTTATTTATCTCATCTATAGATAAATTTTCAAAATACGTTAAAATACGACCGATAAAATCGAAATCAATCGCTGATATAAAGGAAGTTTTACTACAACTCCTATATGACTGGACTTACCAGCTCAAATTGTAATAGACAACGAATGTACGTTTGTCTCAAACGTTATCGAACAATCAATACTAAACCTAGGAACAAAAATATTTAAAACTCCAGTTAATCGTTCAGAAACGAATGGACAAATAGAACGTTGCCATTCAACAATTAGAGAAATCGCTAGATGCACAAAAAAACTCAATCCAGAGATGAGCATTATAACATTAGTACAACAAGCTGTTTATAAGTATAATCACAGCATACATTCATTCATAAAGGATACACCACGAAATGTGTATGTAGGAGAAATATCAAACGATCCGCTAGAGAGATCAAGAATAAGAGAAAAAACAAATGAAAGAATACTACAGATATTCAAAAAGAATGAAGAAAAAATCAAAGATGAAAAATATAAGGATTACGTAGAAAACGAATATGCATTCGAAAAGAAAAAGACGAATAACAAACGCGAAAGTCGTTTTAATGCAGTAAAAGTAAAGGAGAATCATCCAACATATATTATCGATTCAAACAATCGAAAAATACATAAAGTAAACTTAAGAAAGTAATGAAAAAATATTAATACTTTTTCAAAATTGTTTTAACTATCGTTACAGAATACTTACGATCCTGTTGATCAAACTAATTTTCGCAGACATAAACATATATGATTTAAATAACAATCCATTAGCCATAATACCGATAGGTAAAGCTAAGATTCAAATTGGATACGTAAGAACAATACATCCAATAGATTTAACTGATATAAACGAAACAATAGAGAAAACATTACAAGATAGTCCAAATGGAAATTCTACTGAATCTATCGAAAATTTGATCAGCATAAAAGCTAGCATGCTAAAGGACACTTTTGCGAAAATCAAACCATTTGTGAAAAGACAAAAACGATGGGACACGATAGGAAAATTTGGAAATGGATCGCTGGAACTCCAGATGCAGACGACCTACATGTCATAAACTCCACAATGAACTCCTGATAGCAGAAAGCAACAAAAAATAATAATCAACCAAGGCTTCAACGACAGGTTGAAACAAATAACTGATGTCGCTAACCAAGTCGTAAATATCGAAAACGAACGCTATGAGTCACACCAAGTGGAAATTCGGAAACTTATTCTACTTTCAAACATAAATATGCTACAAGAAAAATTGGATGTCATAGAAGACGCTATACTGTTAGCTAAAAAACGGTATTCCGAGCAGTAAGCTACTATCCCTTGAGGATCTGACATCAATAGAACAGTTTCTTGAGAAGAATAACATTAAATACAAACACACGGAAGAATTGCTAAGGCAATCAACTGCCCAAGTAGCAGTAAATGAATCTCATATACTATACATGCTAAAGTTCCCCAAACTATCTTCAAAAATCTACGAGTACGAATACATTGACTCGATAATACAACACGATGCACGTATAATCGTCACACAAAATTTATATTACAAAATCAAACCCACGTATATTCCATGACAGAGAAGTGCCAACAACAAGAAGATGTTTATATATGTCCGCAAATCGGCATACAACAACCCACAACATGCATTCAACAAATTGTGAGAAGAGAAGATTCACAATGTGACTACGAAAAGATTTATAGTCGAGGCTTCATAAAAAGAATCAAAGACGACACAATACTAATCAACGACGCAATAGCAGAAATCGCATCAAACTGCAGCAAAATGAACCAAGTACTGAACGGTTCCTACGTCATACAATTCGAAAATTGTAACATTATCATTAATGGAGAAATTTATTCAAACGACGAAGTCACCATTCCTGGTAAACCATTCAATCAACAGCAGGAATCAACATCGATAAGGGTGAAATCGAACATAAACCGCCTCTCAAACTCGTACAAAAACTCACCATAGAACATAGAGAAAAACTAAAAAGTATTAACTTGCAGAATGATTCTCTAAAATGGAAAATTAATGTATTCGGAGGAACTTTTGCATTCATATGCCTATGCGCATTTATAATCTGTTTATTCTTCCACTTCAAGAGAACGACGATAAAAGTAAACATGACTCAAGCGAAACGACCAGAAACGTTCGTTAGCAGACCAACTTCATTCCACGCAGCAACGAGACTTGAGGGCAAAGTCATTTAAGAGGGGAGGAGTTAAGACGACAGCGCAGTAAGGAGTTAGCACAACCCGCAACACCGAGCATCAAGCGAGCGCAATATAACATAAATATCAACATCCGAGCCGAGAGCACATTTTCTGCAACGCAGCATAAATGTGTTCACCAACCATCGTCGATCGAATCATGCTCGAATCATGATCGCTGCCAGAAGTAACATCGATCGCCATCGGATGACGCAGCTATAAAACATCGCAGCCCGCCTCATCGGTTGATCGATATACCGTGCCTGGACTTCGACCAGTGTGGTTATGCTGCCTGCGATTAGTGCCTGCTACTTGACTGTGCTTCTTGGTGTGCCCGTGTTGTGCTACTGTACCTGT